>NW_005178995.1:0-239018 GCF_000350225.1 Chondrus crispus
ATGACACGGACAGAAACAGGAACCCGTATTGTCCGTGACTCAACACGCTCTCGCGCTCTACCAACAGGCCAAGGACTTCCGTATGAGCAATATCTACGAATGAATGTGGATGACTTGGTGACATTGGTGGAAGCTAGAGGCCTTTTGTCCGAAGTTGGTGGAAATTTTAACCAAAAGCGTCTCGCACAACTCGGTGCTAGAGGTAGACATCGAATTATCACCGACACTCTATCGCAGCTTCGTCAAACAGCAATAGCTGCTGGTTTGACAACAGGAGTTCATTCGCGCGCGCTTCCCCGAGACAGCTTGATATCGATTTTAACCACACACTACGATTCAGTGGAGCGAAGAAAAGCTCATGGCAATATTCACGAAGCCGGGTTCGCTGCCCTAACTAAATTGATCGAAAAGAAAGAGCGGCCGGGTTGTCCAGTATGCATGGATTCATCCGTTGAGGGACTCTCGGTAACTAAGTGCGGGCATTTCTTCTGTGTTACATGTATTTCACTCATGTTTCGCACTCTCGGGGAGAGCAGGGTGCAATGCCCCATCTGTCGCTGCAAAATTCTGCCGAAAGATGCAATTGAAGTAGTGTCCTCGGACAAGGATGAACTTTCTGAAACCGTAGCAGGTTCTGATGATGGTAGTGGGCTTGACCAAGATTTGGAATCGCCTTTTTCATTCACAAAGGTCATGACAACTATCTCGGAAGCAGATATCGCACGATATCGAGATGCACCCCGCCCCACTGCTGCGGAAGTGTGGGAGGAATATGGCCAAATAGCCTCACCTCATCATCGCTACCTAGGTGTCGGTCGCGATTCAGATTTTCCCTCTCTTGAAGCTGAGTTTTTGCGGCACATGAAAGCTGCCACTGCTCATGAGACGGTTTCTCCGAATCGTAAAAATATGTAATGGCTGTCGCGCGACAAGATTTATAAAAGCTGTATGGGTCCACCTCTCTTCCTTTGTCTCCCTCTCTCTCTCTCTATCCCTCCCTCTCCGCCTCTCGGGCTGCATCTCCTCTTCCCTCTATCTCTTTATGTAAACAAGTATCTTTAAAAAGTTTTTTGGGGTTTCCTCCCCTATACTCCATATAGTTGTCCCATTTTCTCTGCAGTATTCGTAACCGTGCGTTGTTGTAGTACTAGAGCGCCGCTTTTTCAGTGACTGGGGCGCGGCACTTATAAATACGTGTTTGTCAAAGAGAGGTGGACGTTGAAAAAGGAGGTTGTGAAGTGGGTTGCGTCCTGTGATCAGTGGGGAGCTGTGATCAGTGGCCACTGATCACAGGCCGGCAGGGGGTGTCGTACGACATCGTCATTGCTGTAAAAATTTTGCAAAATTTCGGTGCAAATTTTGAGAGTTAGGACCTGTGATCAGTGGGGAGCTGTGATCAGTGGCCACTGATCACAGGCCGGCAGGGGGTGTCGTACGACATCGTCATTGCTGTAAAAATTTTGCAAAATTTCGGTGCAAATTTTGAGAGTTAGGACCCGTGATCAGTGGGGGCTGTGATCAGTGGCCACTGATCACAGGCCGGGAGGGGGTGTCGTACGACATCGTCATTGCTGTATAAAATTTGCATACTTCTCGAAACACACTTGTCTTCATGACCCTGCTGCATATTTGCATCATTTCTGAACAAACGTATACGTGTCACTGCTGTACTTTTTGCATCCTGTGCAAATGCATTATTTACGTATTTTAATTAGTTCTAACTCTGCGTTGGCGTCGTGTGATCAGCCGCCGCTGATCACATGCCTCGGAGGGGTGCCGTACGACACTAGGTATCATTTCCCACCAAAATTTATAATCGCAATTCAATACTCATACTACTGTGTGTTTGCAGTGCACCGATCACTTGGACCGATCACTTGGAACTGATAACTGATCACTGACCCACACACACACACACACACACACACACACACACAAACACACACACGCTCAAACGCAAACGCACACACCTTCGTACGACTATATCCTCTTTCCTTGTTCCAAATCTGAGCATCGTGCATCCCTTTTCCGTTTCCCTCATCATACACCCACTCTCCTTGTCAACCACCACAAACGACGGGCCCCGAGTAACATCCGACCGCCAGGGGTATTTTGGCGACCGCCTTTCCGAACTTTTATCTTTTGCAGTTTCGTTCCTCTCTTCGCTCGCTGCACGAAAAGTCCTGCACTACGAGCGCCGCCGTCTCCGGAATCCAAAATATGGCAGCAGACGGAGACTACACGTTTAAGGAATTAGGAAAGACGTCAAGATTCGTCCTGCACTCGTATCAAGTGCTCGACCTTTGGAGACATGAACATCCCGGCAAGGAAATATCATGGAAAGACTATATGGCATGGGTGTTGTCTTCACATTTCTCCGCACAGACGACCCCACGGCCCATTCAAGTACTGCTTCAGTCCTTGTCTGGAAACGTCCTGCTGTATACTCATACGAAAGAGTCATGTACGGACATGCTGGATTCGCGATCTAATGCGAGATCGTTTCGCGTGTGTAAGAGCACGTTTGCGACAAGAGGAACTGATGGACGTGTTTGTGCTCTTATCGAGCATGTCCTGACCTCACACCTTCCTATGAGAGTTATGGCGTTGATCTGCCCTTCATTCACGTTCATCGGAGAGAGCAAGACTCGTCGCAAGTCAAGTCCTTTCCCGACTACTGAAGCAACCCCCTTTCAACAGCTGCTACACGTCTCAGCCGTGGTCAAGCTCATGGCAATTGTCAATAACAGCAGGCCGAGTAAACGAAGACGTCTGGACGCAACGCCGGATGAGGCTGTCAAAGTTCTCTCTGTACAAGGTCTAACCGATTTGCGTGACCCACTTCCGCAGAAGATTGGCTACATCATCGAGACTGTTGTCGGTGCTTGGAATTGCTTTGCAGAGTACCTCGGATTTCAAAGCTTGGAAAGGATGAGTGCACCCTACTTGAGATTGGTATCTCCCTTGGCGCAGTTTGAAGTGATTCCAACCCGAGAAGAAGGGTTTGCACCACTGTCTACGCTGGTCAAGTTTGTTGAAGACATGCCGGCAACAAACGATCGAACGAAGACCTTTACCGATGCCTTCGATCGGCCTGCAATCGTTGACAGCAACCTTCGCAAGTTTGTGGGAGACTTTTTTCAAGATTTGGAACGCGCGTTATTGTCAAGTGATCTCTACTCTGCTAAAGAAGTCAAGGAAATGTTCTTTCTGACCAAGTACGTTCGACGCAGGGACATCCTCCCCCCGAGATTCCGATCCTACTGTGCGGCATTGGTGAGGCAGGTCAAATCCTATACGAGTGAAATCGCTTCCTCAGCGGCTCTTCCCGGTGATCCTTTTCCTCCTCCTTCGCCAGGTGCAACGACGAATCTGGCTTCTGCTTCTAGTCAGGTCGTATGTGCATGGCACGTTCTTCAAGTGGTGGGGGAGGCTGAATCCACTTCAACTGCGTCGGATGAAGCCTCTCTGGAAGCTTTGAATGAGGGAGAGGACGTGCACAACGAGCGGATCGTTTTCTCTGAGATGAGGAAAGCAGCCGTGAGGATGTACAACTGCGACTTTGAATCTTTCATTGAAGCGTACGATGCCCTGACCGAAGACGAAGAGCTGCATGGAAAAGTTCAGCTTGTCCTGACGGACCCTCCTTTCAATGTCCGAAGGGACAGGGGACGCAACCATGCTGATTACGATGAAATCCGGAAAGAACAGTATGAGTCTTTCGTTAACTGCGTCGACGAGATGCTTCGTCCAGGAGGGCATGCGCTGATATTCTGCTCCGCTCAGCAATTCACTATATGGCGAGAAGCATTCACCGCCCATCCTACGACGTCTGGAGACTCATCATCATCGTCTCAAGCAAGCCAGCCCACATTTTGGGTTGCGTCCACTCCGCTGTACTGCATATACCATCCATCTGTATGCAATGGGTTCCCTGGACGCGCGACGTTTGCGCTGTCCAACATGGCAGAAGTGGTCATCCATGTGATGAAGAAGGGTCCACCGTTCAAGGAAGGGAGGCTCATGGTGAACTACAAGTGTTTCAACTACGTTCCCTCCGAGTACCCTGCGACTCGCAATGTCATTAACAATGTCATGGGCCTCGTTCCGGGAGAACGGCACATGGTCAAGATCGGAGATACCTCTCGCATGCTAAGGCCAGAGCAGAAATGCGTGTCCCTTTTGAAAGAGCTCATCTGTCGTTTCTCCCAGGCAGGAGACATTGTTGTGGACCCGTTTGCCGGAACATTTTCAACGGCTATCGCATGTTTCAATCTGGACAAGGATAATGGAGCAAGGAGATTTATTGGTTGCGAAAAAGAAGCTGTGTGCTTCGAGCACGCCAAGAAGAAGGTCATTGAGAGCTACGCGGGGGCTATTGTGAACAAGCTGGTGGACGTAGGTCAGGTCATGACGGACGACGACATCCATGGTGCAGCTCTGTATGTGCACAACAGGAATGGAAATAGAAGAAGCAGGAATGGGAAGTGGGCACCTCCGTCGGGCCTACCTCCCTACCAGACTTTTCCAGATCACATTCTAGCCTATCTTTCAACGGCCTGGGAAAGCCCTGAGTTGATTCAGAAATGTCGCAATGTTCCGCTCAACGCTTGGAAACGCGAACTACAAGGTCGTTTTCATCAGACAGACGTCCACGCCCTCCGAGCGATAGAGGCAGTTCAATTCGGCGTAGCGTTGGCGCCCTCTTCTGTTCGGCATCCGAAGGCGGGACTCGGGCTTTTTGCTACAAGAACATTCGACGTTGACGACGACATCTGCCTCTACTACGGCACGTTGGTCTATCATGACCTTATTCGGTCTAAATCGAAGAACAAGCCATACGGAGAAGGGCTTATGGGAGTGGACCGCGAACGCTTCATGACCTATGCCATGCTGGTGCCAACGCAGGGACGAGTTTTTCAGAATGTGACGAACCTTATCGATGGACAAAAGGCCATTTCAATCGTCCCTTCCAGATTTTGCGTCGGGGCTTTCATCAACGACCACCGCTATCACCCAGATGATAAGGATCACAAAGATTTTGTTGACGGTCGTCTCGCCAATCCGAGAAACGTCAACGTTGCATATGATCTGTCGGTGTCAAAAGTGACCTCGACGTCTGCGTTGCAGAAACACACGCTGATGCGCGTCAAGGCATTGAGGCTTATCAATCCTGGAGAGGAACTGTTCGCCGACTACATTTGAGATATCTTCATAGAGTAGGCGACTGTTGGACTCCATTCACAATAAATTTTGTGACCGCATCTTCCTTGTCACGGAGAGGATAGAGGAGAGAGGAGAGAGGAGAGAGAAGAGAGAAGAGAGAAGAGAGGGAGGGACTAGTTTGCCTGTTGCGCCTTGAGTTATCTTCCTATTGAGAGTTTATTGAGTATAATGGGAGTTTTGCTTTTTAGCGTTTTGCTATTTAGCGTTGAAGGGATATGGATCGGTGGGGGTGGCTTTGGGTATGATGTACTGTATGTAAGCCGCACTGAGCGTGCGGTAAGTGGTTAAAAGTGGACATATAAAAGTATGGCAAAACGGTGCTGGTTCTCGAAAAGTAATGGCAATGCAGGCGGCAATGCTTCGCAATGGAAAACGGTGGTTTTATAATGTATAATGGCGGAGGGAGAACATACCTGACCTGAAACGGCAAATGATGTATACTGCAGAAGCGAATGGCCAAGGTAGGGCGCTGTCGGGTGCGACACACTCGTAAGGATGGGTATCGACGGCGGTGGTGAATGTCCGACGACGACGGGAATATTCTTACATACATTTCGCAACAAAATGCCGAAATATTCGCCTCTTCGTATTGTCACCGCCAAGTTTGGTGTACCGATTACCGATGAAGTCCGAGAATGGACCGCAGCCGCCAATTAATTTCGCTATGTGTATCGTTTCGAAAAAATAGGAGTTGAAATGGACTGTTTACAATGAAAATCCAGGATGTGTGACACCGAGTTCCATTAAAATTGTGATGTGTACTGCTATCCCAGAAATTATGGTGTGCTGACGACCGAAAAAGACTATAATGTAAATTGTGTCCAGTGATTCGCTTTCATGTTGTGAGGATTATGTTGACTCATTGCCATTGCATGAAATATGCGGACCTCCTGCCAATACGATTTGACATATCCACCACTTTTTCTTATATTCTTGATGTCATAACAATGAAAGTCCTTAATCTCTCTTCGTATTCTACCAAATGATATGAAGGATGTCATGTGTGCCACCATTTCCCAAATGTCGCAACATTAAATTGTCACCGCATCTTATGTCAAAAGGGAGACTGTTCACCGAAATACATTTGAGATCTGTGACAAATCACGAGACCCATAGGCGAGCGAATGTCAATGAAACAGGTAGAGAACCTCAAATAGGCCTACATGTCGAGGAGAATATAAAAAATATATTATAGGAAGTTGGGAAAGGAAGACACCTCTGTGTGACGGTCGTATCCTGCCGAAAAGTACAGTACAGTACGGTACAGTGAACAGCACTGTATGATATTGTTCCGATGTGACATGGGCGTGACCCTTCTTACAGGTGGCTGTCCACTCACCTCCGTGGCAGGCTCCCACACTAATTTAGCCCGGGATCAACCTTGCAGCAGCACCACCAAAGCATTCAGCTTTAGGCATTTGGATCCGTCCCTAGCCTGGCGAGCGCAGGGCGTCCTAAAGGGCGTTACAGAAAGTTTCCTAGACCAGCAAGGAGACCAGCAATTTGTTATTAGAGATATGTAACGGCAGAAACATGTAGCATTGCATTCCATACGTTTTGATCATTCTCTAACTGTAACGGCAGTATTTTTGCAGGTTATGCATCGACAGCAGGAGAGATAGTTCCATGCTCGACTATTGCGATAATTATGTAAACTTCACCCTCCGCCATTCTTCCTGCCCTAAATACAAGGTTCTCGTAGTCCCTGACCCCTCTCATTTCCTCTTCCCACTTCTTCCTCTCTACAAAGTTCTGTCTGTCGTCCGTTGCGCATCATGAATGGCCCTACAGTTGTATACAATGAGCAACTCGATCTCCCATTTTGCGTACGGTGCAAACACGCAGTCGAATTTGATGGTGTAGTGAAGCATATGAAGAGAAACCATTTAATTTCGCATGCAAGCAGCATTCAGATTGCTGGCGAGATTGGAGACGCCCGAAGCCTGTCTCCCATTGTTAATGCATCGGCTGCTGAGATGAGACACAAATACTTGGCAACGACTGTGGTTGAATATCGTTCCGGACCTGCCCTTCCGCCTCTGGAAGGGTTTCCCACGGCACTGTGTCACAAGTGCCCCGACTGCGGATATCTGGCACGGAAAGGCGCTCCCGTTCGTCGAAATTGTGCTGCGAGTAAAGCGTGCAAGGGACATTTATCTCGTCAGCTCGATGAGGTGAAGGGACAGGCCATCTTTGGCGGAAACAAGTGCAGATACTATCAAGTCGTAGAAAACGGCGGTGACCTCTTTTCCGATGTCCTCGCAGAATCCATGAGGAAACTGCAGGGAGCCACTCCAGCGAGTACTGCCATCAACGAGGCCGGGATTTCAGAGATGAGCGCATTACTTTCAGTTTTTCGCTTCGACACTCACTTAAAGCGTTGTGGGCTTAAACTTTCTGAAGCCAGCTCCCTGTGCAAGAGTACTGACAGCCGTATACGCACACTTTCACGCGAGGTGGTCACAGCGTACCACAAGCAGGCCTTCGACATAACCGAACAGAAGGTTTGGATCAAGTCACACACGTTTATGGAGTCGGACCTCAACATTGCTGTTAGTCGGAAAACTGTGGAGCACTATGACAACAGAATGGTCCAAGTACTGGAATTCGTCTTCAACTTGATGTCTTCCAGCAGGCAGTTGTATCAATATATACCTCCCGATGCCATTCGGAGTGCAGAATCTCTGCGAGCAGATTCCAATGCACCAATGGCATCCAAGTTGCGAAACTTCCATGATATCCTACAGAACCTCCTTTTTCGTCACAACGAAAGCAACGAACTAATCGCCTTGTTCATCTCATGCTACAGTGTCATTCTCGATCGCTCAAACGAGTACCGATTTGCGAACGCCAGCGAATTGACTCCCATTCTCGCAGCCGTGAAGCACTTTGCTCGCTGCCTAGTCGTGATGGAAATATATCTCTACAGCTCTAGCGACACTACCGAGTCTTGGGAGCGAGTCTTGAAACTGAATCACCCGCATGTGGATAATGGCCTTCAATATGTGCAGTACTGCATGAAAGTCTGTAATCGCATCAAGGTTGGGGAAGTACATAATATTCGCTTTCTAATCTGTCCGACGCATCCGAGATGCGCAATTATTGATGGAATCGAGCTTTCTTTATCGCAACTTGGATTGAAAATGAAGCAATTGCAGAAAATTTCATTGGGATTGATGCAAGAAAAACTGCTCAATGGACTCAGGATTACAGATGCATTCTGGTCGTCCGTTCAAAACCTGGACGACACAATGACAGATCAAACTCCTGGCTACTGGTTTGGAATGCACAAGGCAAACCAATATCATCTTTTTCATTGGTCTCAGGCCTTACAAGGCAAACTGAAGCCCTTACTCCTGGAATCGGACACATCCCTGAACGAAGACAAAGCCAGAGCATATCTACAAGATTGCGAAAGTCTACAAGAACATATATATACGCTCTTGCAGGTATGCTCAGGAGCACCGGCAAGGACATCCGAGTTGGGGATTTTGCGGGTTTGCAATACGGCAGTAGGACAGCGGAACATCTTCACTCAAGCAGGACTCGTGTTTACTGTCATTACGTATCACAAGGGTCGCAATGTGCACGATGGTGTCGGCCGTCCCATTGCGCGATATCCTGATGCTGTTACTGCGGGTATCTTGCTCATCTACTTAACAGTTATTCGCCCTGTCGAATATGCCCTCGTCGACCTCCTCGCGAAACCCAATGAGGTCCCAGAAGGTTCATCTGTCAGAAAATTTGACCACGTTCATGTGGACAGTGCCATATCACTAGGCGAGAGGCATCGTGACCACCTGTTCGCCAGCCGTGGAGAGCCTTTCGGAATTTGTCGATTGCGCTACTGCTTCGAAAAGGTAATGAAAAGTGCGGGAATCCCAATTGGAACCAGTCAATACCGGCAGTACCACAGTGGAGTAGTGAAAAACTTCCTCGCGCATAGCGAGGAGCACGAAACAAACTGCACGGGAATGCTTCACACCCAGGCAGGACATTCAGAGAATACCGCTCACCAGATATACGGTGTATCCCCCCTTGATATGAAGAAATTGACGGCTAGCCAGCTTGAGCGATTCCGTCAGGCCTCCAAAACGTGGCATGAAGTACTTGGGCTGTTTGACGGGGAGCCGTGTTCTTACGAGAACGCCTACGAGCAGCTGCAAATGACTGCTAGTGCACTGGATACTAATGCATCAGCAGGGACCCATCCGATCGATGTCACAAGTCACATTTCGCGTCTTGAAATGACTCTTCAAACTCGCGTTGAGGTCCTGCACAACGCCATTCTCCATATCTCCGACTCTTTACTTGGGAAAAGGCGACTAAATGAATGGGTTGGTACCGAGGGATACGCCGTTCTGCCCGAGAAGAGAATCTGTCAACCTCCTTCGCTGCTGAAGCAATTGCAGATTTTTCTCAATAAAAGTGACGCGCATTTCAAGTCCCAGGAACAAGAAAAGGCAGTCGTGCATTGTGTAGCACCAAAGAGCGACGCCTTGGTCGTCCTGCCAACTGGTGCCGGGAAGTTGTTGACTTTCATGCTTCCCGCTTTCACTCACAAGACAAAGGTGATGGTTGTAGTCGTTCCACTTGTGGCTCTGCAGCTTGACCTTATCAAACGCTGCGAAGATGCAGGTATCCAAGCCTGTCAGTGGAATGCGCGGGATGTAGCCGGGGCACGTATTGTTGTCGCCAGCGCCGAGCATCTGTCTTCACCAGACTATCAATGTTTCCTTAGGGAACTAAAGGTTATGAATAAGCTGCATGCAATATTCGTGGACGAGTGCCATCTGGTTTTATTATGGCACAGTTTCAGAGAAGCCATGAAGTACTTGCGCGGTTTCATTCGTCCAGAACTCGTCAATGTGCCAGTTATGGCTCTAACGGCAACAGCCCCACCGTCCATTGAACAACAAATTACTTCCGCATGTGGATTGTCAGACTTCATCACTGTGCGTCAGAAAACGTCGAGACGGAACATCAGGTATGAAGTTTACAACGTGAAGAGGCAAAATCTCAATCGTAAGGTGGACGAAATGCTTGACTATTTGCGTAACGTTTCCGGTACATCTCCCTCCAGAGCCATCACTTACGTGCAAACAAAAGATGAATGTGACTCGCTCTGTATGATGTTACAAACCCTGAACCCGGACATGCCTTGCTTCAAATATCATGCAGGTATGGAAAAGGATGACAGAAATGCAATGCAATCCGGCTGGGAAGATGAATCTGATGGACTTCCGCACGTCATGGTTGCAACGAAAGCATTTGGATGCGGCATTGACATCTCCACTGTTCGGATTGTCGTACATGCTGGTCTTCCAAGCACGCTCACTGAGTACGTGCAAGAAAGCGGACGTGCCGGTCGTGACGGCCAACCTGCCAAAAGTACTGTGCTTAATATTATCGATCAGTTCAATCATTCAGTTGAACCGCAATTGTCCGGTTTCGGTCCTGTACATGGGCTTACAGAAGCAGCTGGTGAGTGTCGTCGGTGGCTGGTGGACCTGTTCATGGACGGGTGTTCTGATCACCGACCTTGTCAAGAACGTGGGATGGAGGCTTGTGATATTTGTTCTTCCGAAGGAAGTGGAATACGTTTACGTAGACGTGCTTCCGAATTCCAAAACGAGGACACCTGCAGGAAAGAAGTTCAGATTCGACCTACAAGGAAGCGCGTGAACGCTCCAAAGAGGACAGAATCTCCGCAAACACCATCGAAAGTTGCGCATACTCCATCGGACACGGTTACGCCTTCTCGACGCCCTACTCCATCGGACACGGTTACGCCTCCTCGACGCCCTGGTAAGGACTCGCGAATGAAGGCGTGGAGCAGTTGCGCCTCTGAGACCTCGGCCAGTGCAAAATACATATGCACTGGGTATTCTCCTCGCCTGATCAAGTTCTTTTGTCCTGTATGTAGTGTGAAGAAATCGTCTCTCGTGGAACACAAACCCAATGCCGATGAAAGGTATTGGGCATGCTACAACCGTCGTTGTTTACGATGCGGCCAGGAAGGACATGGCGTGAAACAATGTACGATGTTTCGGGGTATTGTAGGGGCATGTCGCTGTTGTGGTTTCCGCTTCTGTTTAGGGTCTATTGTGCACCCAGCGAAAACCTTTGGTCAGAACAACTGTCCTATCAAGAAGATTATTTCTATGGCTCTTCTAGTTTGGAATGATACAAACATGAGACAAGAGCTTCGTGATGCATTCCAGCATCTCTCTTCTGTGAGGACGGTAGAAGAATTTGAAAAATGGATCCGTGGTAACGAGAACGACTCCGAAGCAGATAAATTTGCAGAAATCGAGGACCCCGGTCTATTCAGGGTCGCTCCATGGCTATTTCAGAATGTTCTAGGAATACGCATGTAGTTTTGGATGATTAATATTCAAGAGTGTTCTAGGAATAGTCACATAGCTTTGAATGATCACGTAAAGTGTAGAATTTCTCATTGGCATTTCTCGGCGTTGGACAGAAGACAGGAGGGCCGGGTATGCGATAGCTGTGCTATGAGTATCGATGTACAAGCAGATGTAACGAGCAATGATAGAGCAATGATCAACAGAATGGTATGGTCTTTGCTAGAAGATGAGATCAGTGGACTACCAAAAACAAGTAAACGCGCTTGCAAAGAGCCGTCGATTATATATGTTTTCATGAAGTTTTTATCTTCACTTCTGCAGATTTGCTTTCTTTGTTACAGGGGGGTCGCCATATAGTGCCATCTTTGTTAGTGTCAGCTCAAACCCCTAATCCCCCATTGAACACGAGCCTAAATCAATGCCATAAAATCACATGCTTAATGCAATTGAACATTCCACTTCACTCGGACCCATATTTCCAACAATATGGAACACACCATACTACCGTGACTACCACACACTATGAGACTCCCACTCCCCCCTAACTTTCAAAACCCATGCGAAGAGGCCATCCCACAAAATCATATAGAAAATAGGCACAGCACTATAGGAGAGTACCTTCCCCCTCTCCGATCGCGACACCGAGCACCGCACTCCTCGTCGCTAACTCTGAGCTAATGAAGAAGTTCAATAAACTTCGAAACGTTCCCAACTGCACGCTAGTACTAGCCACCAATAGCATCCAACCCCTATAACCTATATTCCCCCTAACCCCGCAGGTATACCCCGACCCGGTGTCCCAAGTGGGCACAGCCAATGGACGGGTGTCGTGGATGAAAGGAACGATTGCATGAAAGTCACAGTGTCAGGGCGAAGGCGTAGATGTGCGAGGTGATAGTTGTACGAATTCTGTAGCCAATGGACGGGTGTCCCAAGAGAGAATGGCCAATGGATGGGTGTCTCCAGAGGGAATGGCCAATGGATGGGTGTCTTAGATGGAAAGCAGCAGTCAAAAGAGAGAGAGCCAGTGAGTACAGTTTTAAGGCGGGAAAAAGGGCATTCAAACCTGAAAGGCGGGAAGAGTGGGATTCAAAGTAGCCAACAGGTGAGTGCCATGTCAAGAATGATCATAACGAGGGCTGCGACAGGGATGAAACCAGCGATGAAACCTTCCATCCGACGAATAGGCCTTCCGTCCGAGATTCGGGACTTCCATCCGCCACGGAGCGTGCGGAGTGTTTTGGCCCGTGCTTTGATATAATTTTTGCAGATATTTTATGGAGCCAGTAGGCCTTCCATCCCAGGAAGGCTCTGTCAATGGACGTGACTCTGCATTTGGGCACCTTACAAGTGCTTGCGGTGGTTGATTGTACGTTATTGCTGTAGAAAGTACGCCTCTGCATGATATTGTACGTTGCATATTGTGAAAACATTTGTGATGGTTTTAGTGGGGTTGGTATCATCTTGCTGCAGTTCATGCATTTCTTACTATACTTGAGAGTGTTTTACACGTATCGAGGGGCATCATGGAAGGTCTTTCTTTGCGGCCTTTTATTCTACTGCAGCTTTGGTAGGGATACATCTTCCCAGTTGAGATCACGTTACAATGTGTTTGGTTCGCACGTTTATGTGTAGCCATAGCAGTTTGTCATCCGGAAAATGTGTATCTAAATCCTCCAAGTTCATGCTGCACATGTAATCCCCATGTTACGTCAGCGTACTGGTATGTACTGTGTGAACATTTTCCCTTCCTTTAACCCGTACACGTATGTTGAACAAACATGATACACCTTTTACATAAATGGGGGATCTTATTTGTTCATACAAGACAATTTGTGGTAAAGTTCTATAATTGTAACTACACTCTTCCACCGTAACATCGTCAAGTTAAAAGAAGTGAAATTATTGTCATTCTTACATTTAGTATGATAATTTAATACATTCACTCATATCAGCTGGTATGTGTGGGATAGTTCTGTTTTTTTAATTCCTGCATGGACCAGTCCTTCGAATAATACGCAAGGGCTTAGGCATATTGGCGCCACAATAGGATTTGTATTCTGTTTGCAGTGCGCCTAGTTTATGCCAACTAGTTTTTTAAATTTTTTAATTGTCCGTTGAGGGTGGTGGCTTATCCCTTAATAATAAATTTTAAAGCATCAGCAGTACGCAGTACGACTGCACAACCGCGTTCAGTAAATGAATGACCATGACGTAGTAATCATGTTTCTATAATGCGGGATGACGTGTAATGTTCGAATTGGTGATGAAAATATATGTCCTTAATGAAAATCGTACAGCATTTGTTCGTGTAATATTTTGAAAAAATATTTCATATATACTATTATAATGTTGCCATTATTTTTATTATTCCAAAACTTTCTCTAGTAGCAATGACGTCATGCTCTACAGAGCACAACGTCGTCATCTTGTTTCCAGGCGGCGGGTGACGTGTTGGATTCAAATTGATTATGAAAATATACGGTACGTCCCAAATCACATGCGTACAGTTTTTGTGGGCTGAAAGACGGTGTGCGTCCCCCTCTCCCCCCCCGCGCCGTAAAGTAGATGTATGCTGTAAAAATTGGCGACATACAATTGAAATCTGCAACATTTATTGACGTTTTTAATATTATTATAAAGGTGACCGACGCCGTCGCTGGTGTCCGACGCCTCTCCAACGAAAACGCAAAATTCGCGCCCCACCCCGTGACGCCCGTTGCGCCATGAGCCTATGACTCGCGCTTGTGCTGTCAACACGTGCGCGTCACACCGCACGACTCCGCGTCCACAGCCGGCCCCTCCCAGCGCTGTAGAGTCGCGCCCCACCCCGTGACGCCCGCTGCATCGTGAGTCTATGGCACGCGCTCGCGCCGTCGACACGCGCGCGTCACACCGCACGACTCCGCGTCCACAGCTGGCCCCTCCCAGCGCTGTAGAGCCGCGCCCTTCCTCGCGGCCGCTGCGCCCCCCCACCTCCCCCATACGGTTGTTTTCAAATAATTTGCATATCCGAGCTATTTTGGCGTTGTCCAAAATGTAGGGCAACCCCCCTTCAGTTGTTCAATTATTCGAAGTCTGACAAGATGAGAGACGCGTCAGCGATTTTTTGTACCTAGCCGTCGAAACCTCCCCCACGGAGCACTGGGAGGCTTTTGGCCTTATGATCGGTATGTATATATGATATGTATGCAACTGTACCAGTATCGTTCTATCGTTCTTCTCGTCTTTGTCCAAGTTTTTCCATCACTCCTGTGACGTTGAAATCTCGCATCCGCTCTTGCAATGACCTTCAAACATTCAAGCCAACATGCCAATGAGTCGCCCGTGACACTCTTCAGACACTCTTCTCCCACGTCCGTCCCTCTTCCACCCTTTCCTTTCTCCCTCGTCCCTCGATACAGCGTCCCGCTCGTCCGTCCCTCTTCCACCCTTTCCTTTCTCCCTCGTCCCTCGATACAGCGTCCCGCTCGCTGCCCGCACACATGCCTTACGAATGATAGGTTGCCCATGTCCCATTCGCGATGCTCTATGCAGGTGGCGTGAACGCCACCTGTTCAGGTCGAACCCTTCCATCTCGCTCGTACTGTAGCGCGGCGACGGCCGCATCTGCACTCTCGCTTCAAACTCTACCGACACCACCCGTTTCGCACACTTTGAAACACGCAAAAAAAATTTACTGAACGACAAACACACGATGAGCACGCATTACTTACAACTAAAGCCTTTTCCTCCAACCTTGGTCCCACGTCTCACTCCCTTCCGCCAAGCAGAGCTGTAGCAAACCCCCTCATCACTTCTATCGTATCACGACCGTAGTCCCTCAGCCCCGCAATCTCCCGGCGCGCCTGTGACACCGCATCTCCAATGTTCCCGTCGGCGAGTAGTTGAAACTGCACCTCGTTCAGGCGGTGCAGCATCAGTTCCTGTGATGCAATTCGTCCAGCGATGCTCTGTAGACACCGCTGCAACCCCGCTGCCATCGGCTCCGACGCCGACGGTAGGGGAGATGGCGCATCCGTCATGTGCGAAGCACCCTCCATCCCGCAAGCGATTGCCGCCAGCACTTCGTCGCTCTCCGTGCTCATCGACAATGGGAGTGCTGGTGAACACACTTGGTCTTCATATCTATCGCCCAGCGTGCCCTCATGCTCACCCTGCATCTCCTGCGTCCTCATCACATTCGCGTGCAACGTCATCGATCCAAATAGATGTGATACTCCATTTTCGTTGCCCTGTAGGCTTCCACCCTCGCCTTCAGTGATGTGGCCATCGGGAGCGTAGCCTCCTGCCACCGGCCAAGGGACGCATTTGTTCTGGGCTTCCCAGCCGACCGCTGCGGCGAGCTCCTCTTGTATTGCCTCCCCATATACCTGCTCCTGGTGCTGCGCGGTGACCGGCAAATACTCTACCGGGATGCTGTGATCCTTGACAGCGTAAGTTTCATATGAAGTGTCCGAGGCTGGAGATTGCTCTTCCGGGGAACCATATGGAGGCTGGTACTGTGCTTCCCAATGCGCGGGAGGCTGGTGCTGCGCTATGCCATACGCAATCTGCTCCACTGTCGCGCATTGCTCCTCCTTAATGAAGTAGTGTACACGCCCAGCAGCCTGCGAGACTCGGGCCGGCTGCTCCTGAAGCGCCGGTGTGTTTTGATTCGGTTGTTGGTCACATGTTGGAGAGTTGGTGGTATCGTAGAACGAAAAAAAAAGGAGTCAAGATGAGATGATGAGCGTCGGGATGAGGGGTGAGGAGGGGAGAGGAACGAAAGCTAGTACGGCGGGGTTGGCTGTTTATAAAGAGCGGGGCTATGGACGACGGCGTGGGTGGGGGAAAGGGGTTCGCTAAGGCGCAGAGCGGTTCGTTACCATATGATTCACTCGGTTGGGGGGATGAGGGGGGCGAGCGAGGGACTGTTCCTCGTGAGAGGCAGATTGTATGAGCACGGGCCAGTTCTGCATACACCTTCCCAGAGCCGCGCCGTTCCACCTTCACCGCTTGCCTACCGCTTTACCTTCAAACTCCCGCGCGTGTCCGCTTCATTGTACACATTCGCCTATCCGTGCGTGACCCTCCAGTTGACTGCGGATGGTGGTCGCGCCTCGCGCGTTTCTGCACTACACCCATTGCCTCGTTGTCCCCGTGCAGTCGGGGAGCAAGCGGGGAATGCTCTCTGGGCCACAGCCGCCTGCTTTCCGATTTCTACGTGCCCGCTGGAGCTCGCCGCCGAGCTCGCCGTGATGCAGGTCAGGGATGCTTTCAGGTCGCCATCGATTTGTTGCTATCAATTTTGGAGAGCAGGGGCAGCTCGGATGCACGTCGGAGCAACGTGCCGTTCGGGGGCAGCTTGAGAGGGGCGCAGTGGGGATTGTAGAGATGGACGTGGACGGCGGGCCATTAATGAGCATGAGCAAGGGCAACTCTTCCCGCTAATTACGGGTGTTGCATGCCGGCGGTATTCGCAAAGCCATCCTCCTCGCGCTCTCCCCTACAAGTATATTCAGAATCCCTGCCACATTCGCAAAAACAGACACGTTTCTACGCTCGTACAAAACTATTGAAGCGGTAGCATCCGGTCAGTGGATCTGTGATGGTCCGACCAGACTTGCCGCCGCTGTTGGCATTCGCAACTCCCATAATTCCACTCTACATTTGACACGCAGTCTCCCAACTGGCCGGTGATAGTTGTACGAATTCTGTAGCCAATGGATGGGTGTCCCAAGAGAGAATGGCCAATGGATGGGTGTCTCCAGAGGGAATGGCCAATGGATGGGTGTCTTAGATGGAAAGCAGCAGTCAAAAGAGAGAGAGCCAGTGAGTACAGTTTAAGGCCGGAAAAAGGGCATTCAAACCTGAAAGGCAGGAAGAGTGGGATTCAAAGTAGCCAACAGGTGAGTGCCATGTCAAGAATGATCATAACGAGGGCTGCGACAGGGATGAAACCAGCGGTGAAACCTTCCATCCGACGAATAGGCCTTCCGTCCGAGATTCGGGACTTCCATCCGCCACGGAGCGTGGGGAGTGTTTTGGCCCGTGCTTTGATATAATTTTTGCAGATATTTTATGGAGCCAGTAGGCCTTCCATCTCAGGAATCTTCAATAGCGATGCCAATTTCGACGCCTAACCTCCCATCCGTCCAACCCATGGGTATAGGAGTGTCCGACTCTCCTTTCTCCGTTTAAACGAGCTTGCGACTCGTAGTAGCTCGGATCCCTGATGGGGGGAGGCACAGAGAAAATGCCCGGCCCGGGATCGATGTGGTAGAGACTTGCGAAGAGAATTGCTCGACGAGTGTGGGGTGGGGCGCGTACGTAGGTACCCCGGTTCCACTGGGTTGTAAGGCCAATGCTCGTTGAGCTTCTTTGACACCTTGTAACGCGACAAGGCCTTCGACGGGGGCGTCGCAACGCAGCCCGACGGGATGAAATGAAAGTAGCAGCGCTACGTCAACCGTGTGTAGTGCAATGCGCCTGTTAGGCAGAGACCAAGGTCCGACGGTCCAACACAAACAACAGCAACAAAAACAACAACTGCCAACGGCACAGCGCTACGGAGTGTTCGAAGCTCCCTATCCTCTTTAAGCGGGTTTGCCGCCCGCAGTAGCTCGGATCCCTGATAGGGGGGCAAAGAGAAGGGCCCAGCCCGGGATCGGTAAATGGTGGTAGAGACTTTTAAAGGCAACTGCTCGACGAGTTCCGAGGGGTGTTTAGGTAAACCTGGTCGGATGGGTCGTAAATCCAATGCTCGAAGAGCGCCTTGTACACCTTATACCCTTGATAAGGTCTTCGACGGGGACGTCGCAACGTAGCCCGTCGGGAAAGAAGAAAACGTAGCAGCGCTACACCGTCGTACTGCCCGATGGCAAAGTACCAACAACGGATCGGTCGCAACCAGATTCCGATGGAACCAACACTGAGAAAAGCACCACTGGTGCACCAACACAGAAGCCCGATGGCAAATGACGTCACGTTGCGGATCGCAATCCTACAAGTTGGGACCAACTCAAGATTAAGGGAAATTAGGATAGGGAAATAAAGAAAAATTGATAAGGGAAAAGGGGACCCGCAAGCGCAAAGGATAAAGTAATCTGTAGTTAAAGGGAACGTCTTGTAAAAGACGGACTTCAACCAAGGCGATATCAGACTCTGGCAACTCGGGTTGGATTGGGAAATAAAGGGAAAAGGAATGGGACCCCCGAGCGCTGAAGGATGCCGTAGACTTAGGTAAAAGGGAGCGTCTTGGTAGAGACGGACTTCGACCAAGGCGACATTCAACTCCGGCAACTCGGGTTACCTTTACTGACTTGGTCGTCAGAGGGCTAAGGTATATATCGCCCCGCCGGAGCCACTACAGTAGCTCTTGGCGCTAGATCCTAGATCTAATCTAATGTTAAATAACTAATATGCAACTAATTAAAATTAATAATTCAAATAATAAAGTGAAATGATTTCCACTTTTGCTTGTCATACCCCATCATTTTCATTTCTTTTCACCCCCCTTTTCAGGTGCGTATTGCACTACATATCCCCCTTCTGAGCGCCCTTGCGCAACGCCCAGCCATCGTATAATCTCCTGCCGCTGCTGACCGTGTTTCCCGGTCATCAATCACTCTGCGCGGCGTTCTAGCAAGGGTAAGACGAAAATACCATGCTTCCTTCTCCATCGGAACACTCGGACGATAGTGCCACCCGTAGACGTCCGGGTGTTGGCTTTCCTCGCAAGTTCGAAGTGCCCCGGGGTCTTCCTTCCATACCTCGTCTACCCCCTGTTACCATCCCTGCAGAGCCGGCCTTCCATCCGGGCTACCATTCCTCTTGGGTAGCCCGCCGTCATCCTTCGCTCGAGGAGCTGCAGAAAAAAACCATGCGTGATAACGCAGCCCTGTTTGCTTCTGCTCAATGGTTCTCCTCTGTGGGCGTCCGCGACCTCGACGGCATCAAAAATAATTTCGCCGATGATGCGGGCATGTTGCCCGGAAACCTCCCTTTGCAGGCCATTCACACCTTTGACTGGCGCGCCCGCATCGCTATACCCACCTCCATCCTACGTCACTCCTCCCCGCGCGGTCGCTCCTCCTTATCCCTGCGCTTCATGGACGCTGTGCTCACTCGGATCGAGATTCCTATGGCCGACGCCCTCATACCTTCATGTTACCACTGCGACACTTGGCAGTGTCGTACGGAGGGGGAACGGCTCTACCTCGACAACCTCATCGACTGCACCTACGGTGACCCCGTGTCCGAGGCGGACCGACTGTGGCGCAACCGACGCACCGTCACGACCGACGCCATGTTTTGGACCCAAGCCATTCTTCCCACAAACTTTCGCCATACGAAGCGCGGCAGTATTTTCTCTTTCCAAAATACTGTACGCTTTGAACGTCGGGTCCGATCCGACACTGGGTACTTCGTGGCGTACCAGATGATTGAGGCTCGAGAAATTTCCAGACAGCACTACACCAATCGATACCAACGAACCCCGTCCTGGTGGAGTCAATACGAGGTATGTCAGGGTTTCTGGGCTGAGTTAGGCCCCATCCTCACATATTACGGCAGTCATTTACGCGATCCGCAGCACGGGCTGTGGACTGTGTTTCTCACGGAGTGGTGCGTGAAAGTCGCCGCCACCCTTCTGTGGGAAGTTTTCGACTGTTGGCGCCTGTGGCACCTCCCTTCGAAACTCCGCGAACAGATGCGTCTCCTCGATTTTTCTGTCCCCCTTGGCGGGTCCGATGTGGACCGTGAAGTGCACGCCCTCCTCGATATGATCGAGACCGTAGCGTGGGATTGCGTTCCTCCACAAAATTCGTCTCGGTCCTTTTCACGCCAACGACCCTCTTTTTCCCCTGGTAGAAATCATCCAGCTGCCGGCAACTTCGTGTGGATCAACCCCTGGTCCTCCTCCCTCTGTTCTGCCTGGGAGGCCCAGATGAGCCGCCGTTTCGGAAATCAACCACCAACCCCCAACGCAATCACTGTGGTGAACGCGGATCCTCGAGAGCCTGAGATGTGCTCTCGACCTTCGGCCCCAACTTCCCCTCTCCCTACACCGGTCCGTCCCTCCGCGCCTGAGGCCCCAGTGT
The DNA here is from genome assembly GCF_000350225.1 of Chondrus crispus. Classification (NCBI taxonomy): domain Eukaryota; phylum Rhodophyta; class Florideophyceae; order Gigartinales; family Gigartinaceae; genus Chondrus; species Chondrus crispus. Next base: position 20,681 of record NW_005178995.1, read on the forward strand.
GCGTCGTACTTCCTTCCACGAGCTCGGCGGAAACTTTGTCGCTTCGAGTCGTGTCTTCCTCCGACGTGAATCCAACCTCACTTCCTGCTTCCCCTTCACGCGAGGGACAGCTCATCACTCCCGCCCCTACTTTGCCATTGCCGTCATGCACGGCACCCGTGGGCTTGACCCGCCCTCAGGCTCTTCCGCGCGCCGAGATTCCTCCTGCGAGCTGCTCGACGGGAACCATTTCAATCCAGGAAGCCCCTCCGTCGTCCGGGGATCCGACCCCACGTCCAGCTCTCCCTTCACCTGAGGGTCCGCTCCTCGCCCCTACCTCGGGCCCTCCATCATCTACAATTCCCAAAGAAAACACCTCTGCTGCCGCCGTTTACCATCGCCTTCTCATGGCTCATGGTGTGGAGGGAGAAGCTCTCCAGGGGGCGTCCCTCGACGACTTGCGAGTTCTAGCTCGGCTTGTCACCTCCCTTCCAAAGGGAAAATCCCTTGGGGCATAGTCTCGTTGAAACTGCAGCCACAGCACTCCCTTGCGACTTGTCCTTCTTTTCCCATCCTGTCCGCATGATAGTCGACTAGCGACTTTATCGTACGACCTTTGGGCGATAAAAAGAACCCACCTGCAAATCCCCCGTTATTTCCAACTTCCTCCTCTTTTTTTTTTCTGCGTACCGTCACTGCGGTCGTACCCCTCTTTTCACCAACTTCCTCCTCTTTTGCACTTTCAATTCTCCCTTTCCTGATTCCCCAATGTTTCCTTCTCTTCACTCCCTCCTCTTTATCCTTGGCAATTTTCCCCCCACTTTTCATGCGCCCTTTTTACCTCTTCAGATTCCTCGCTTACCTCCTCTTTTCCCTGTTCGGGCGTACTGTAGCCGACGGCTGTCCTCAATCTCCATCGAGCGGGCAGGAAATACCTGAGAAGTTGTGAAAGGATATGTGTTGGTTGACGCGCCGACCCGCAAAAATCTTAAAACAAAGTTTCTCCGTTTGGCCTCAAACGCCAGAACCGTCATTGCGATAGAATCCCCGTTCTCACTAGGAGTTCTCTTTCAGTCGACGCCACTCTTCCCCGTGGCCGTCGATCCAACTTCCGCCTGGCGCTATCCATAACGTGAGGACACACGCCGCGCTACGTTGTTCTCCGACCCTTATTATCTCCTCCTTGGCTCGCCATGAACGGCGAGGAACCCACGACGGATGCGCCTCGTCTCGTGATCGGGAAAGGGCCTCTTCCCGTTCAAACATCCAAATGAAATTGATATCAGGTAACGCCACTATCGGCGTATCGGTGGCGAGGGAGCTGGAGCATCATTCTACAGCCGTGTCTTTGAGGAAAAAGGATCATGAGAATTTGGTAGCCTTAGAAAAGTCATCGTCCTCGTCAGTGCCAATCGCAACTTCTTCGCTCTGGTCGCGGGGTACTGCGTCTTCGTTTGAAGACTTGACAAGTGACGCGCTCTTTCTCAATCGGGTGCTTCGCTGTCTCCACCCTTGTAGCTATCCGTCATTTTCACGGGCACCCCCTTAGAAACAGACTTTTCGAACAATTTGGAGTGGACGTGCAGCGGTGGAAAATGTCCAGTTGTCGCTTTCCCTTGGGAAAAGACCTCACTCGTTTCTTTCACGGCGGTCTCCGGTGATTACACCGCCTTCCCCGAATAAAATCCCTTGATGCTCCCAGGTCGTCTGCTCTTTCCCTCGCGTGGGCTTCCACAAAATCCACACAATCCGCTCTCTCCCACGTTGCTACTCCACGCTCGGCGCCCTCTCACGCTTCACCAACTCGTCATGCGATCTCCTCTCAGCCCCTATCGCTTCGGTCAGACAAGAAATGTCCATCGGCATCAGGGATCATATTGGGCCTATGCGACGCGTCGATCTTGATCCCGCCAGCAGTTGCCCTGTAAAAAGTTCCTTGAACCAGCCTTTCGTCAGCAGTTTCAAGTGTGGCGGTTGGCGTCGTGTCGCGGAGTCGGGTTTCACCGTCAAATAAAAATTGTACATTGACTAGTTTTCTCCGTCGGGGTGAAGAAGCGGATGAACCTTCTATGCGAGTGCGCGTGACTAGTTTTGCGCAGTCGTCCCCGATTTGTAGACAACGGCTCACGTTCCCTCATTTCTGCTTCCTGATTTGGCATCCCCCATCTTGCGCCTTCTCGTCCTTGGTAACACTAGAGCAGCTTGTCCTTCCTCTCGATTCGATACACGCGTAATAAATTAATTACGTTCGACGCGGCGCCTTTCTTCCTCGATCCGGCATCGCCTGGTCCGGATAACACGATTTTTTCTTCGCTTCCCGCGGTGCGGGGTTGGATCTCAGCTTCGCATGAGTCGTAAGATTACCTAGACAAAAACAAATTAAAGAAAACAAACGAAAACGAAACGGTACACCGAAGTGCGGTACAACAACAAGAAGTGAGTGAGGAGGTTACGGTGTCAATAAATCCTTGATGAGGGCGTGATACAACACAGTACGGCAACACAGCGTCGCTATTGATCGGGAGTGGTGCGGGCAAGTGACGGTGTTCACGATCCGATTGCGTGTCCCTTCGAGGGCGTGCAGTTTTAACTTCGACGAAGTTTTGGGGTTCGCTTTCCGGCGTTGTGTCAGGCGTTATGTTCTGCGAACAGTCCCCTCGGCGTCGCGACACGTGTCCATTAAATTTGATTAAAAATCCCGATGATTTGTCGTGTTCCATTTTGACTTCACAGAATTTGTCCGTCTGTCTCCCCTTGGGAGTACAGTGCCTCTGAATTCTCATCGTGAACCCGCTCTGTTGAGGGCAGTATGCCGATCTCCGTTTGCGAGTTGACTACCTTTCTTCTGACCGTGCTTCCGCGTCGAACCAAAACGGAAGTCACCCTGACCATGTGCATCTCCTTACGACGACCAATAAAAATCCTCCGCTACGAGCAGCGGTGTTCCTCACCATCCTGTGAATTGCTCTTGAGAGCTTGACCGGCGATGTCGCATCTCGCATCATCCACTTCCTCTCGATCCGCCTCGCTAACTTGCTCACGCACATCAACTGGATCTTTTCCACACCTTCTCTCGCGGCTCGAAGGTAACCCACTCGTCTGTCTGACACAGCCCCTTATCCCTTAGGGAGTACAGTCAAATGCTCTACCGATTGAGTTACCGGGAGCACTCTTGTAGGGTACTTGCGGCTATATGAGTCGTGACTCTTACATCATCTATGATAATCTGACACACCCTCTTCAGAACCACGCTTGTGCCTTCACTTACACTCTTCCGAATGCGTTCCGCTCCCTCCCATCTGACGCCGTCTGGTTGCCACCAGACAATTCCTTAATTACGCACAGTCTGTCGTGCTCGGTCACTCGTAGAGCACGCTTCTTTCTCGGCTCGACACGCAGCGTATTTAATTAATTACGACCGACAGCTAGCAATTCCTTCTCGATCGTAACCGTCCGGCTTATTCACACGAAACCGGTACGCTTGCTCTTGCGACGTCGTCGCCCGCGGTGCGAAGGTCTTGCTCCCTGCGTCACATAAAAAGTGAAAATGAACAAAACAAAAACGAAACGAAACAGAACAGTGTGAAAACAAAAAATGACGGAAGTGGGTTACTGTGGTAACCGGTAAATAGGTCGCTCGCAATATGCGCGTCCGTGCCAGTTCTTGCTGATCCAACTCAGCAATAGTTTCCCTCGATAAGGCCGTCGATCCTGGCAGAGTACGGGTTACCAAGCGGGTTTTTGACACAGTATCGCCGTGGGCATGTGTCTCCGGTGGTCTCCGATCTTAGCAGGTAGAGGGCGAACGTTCCCTTACTTGGGAATGTGACGGTGCATGTGGGCATCTCTTTCAGCTCTTCGATCAGGGTCAGATCGCGACTTAGCCTCCGCACGGTTTTGGCCTGCGTGCCGCAACAACTAAAAAATATTCTTTTTGATTAAATAATCTTCCACGAGGGCGGACCGCTGATCCCGATTGTCATTTCACATGCATCCGTCGATTTCGTGTGCGTATTTTCCGGGGGGCTCCTTGCCTCATCCGGACATACAGTCTCACTTCCATTCCTTGATAACGCGTCGCGCGTCCTTTCTTCCTTCTGGAGGGGCCCCGGGGGCTACCTACCTTGCTTCCTCTGCTCTCACTTTCCTCATCCGCAAAATCAGCGAATTCGTTTCTCCCTCGAATTTCTGACTTCTCTGTTCGTCCTAACCTACTAGTTCTATTTGCCATGGTTATCCCGGTTGTGCGTGCGACGCCTGCGTGGGTAAGGGTAGCCTTTTCCTTCGGAAATATGTGACTACCGCGCTGCGGGGGATCTGCTCAATAGGTTCTCACGTTGCGTCCTCGATGGTATACCCATACCACCTCACTTTGAAAATTAATTTCTCCCCGTCGTAGCCGTGGTCCACGATCTTGTCGATCACATACTCCTGACTCTCGGTTCCTTCTTCCTGCGTGTCCAACTGTCCTTCCCCTTTCCGAAGATCTTCCGACTCATCCTCTTCTCTGGACTTTCCAAACTCGCGTAGGTCTGGAGGTGTCTCCGTTGTCGGCGTTCGACCAACTAAATTATCCTGGTCCCCCGTCGTAGGCGCACGGGTGTGAGGACGTTCCCCGTCCTCCATTACCTCTCCTTCTTCGTTTAGCTCCGGCTCTCGCAGGAACTGTAGCGCTTGCCGTAGGCCAGTTATCGGCGCATAGTCCATCGGGCTTGGGGCTAACTCCACCCTGTCTCGCGATACGCGTTCCTCCTGACCGCCAATGGCAATGACTACCGCATGTTGATCCGATCTTCGCACCTGATAAGGTCCTGTGGCGACTTGTGCCAGCTTGTGTTTCGGTTCGCTAGCCGTGCCCTGCTCCTTCCGGAGGAACACGTAGGACCCCGGCGGGATCTCATATTGCGGTTTGCGAAGGCGTGCGTCGAAATTTCGCTTGTACCGGGCTTGTTCCTTTCGCAAACTCCTATCAGCGCCTTTCATCAGGCTTTCCAACCACGACTGCCATTTCAGGTAGTACGCTCGATTCGAGCTAAATTCTTCCAAACTTGGCTGTGCTTGTAACGCAATGCTTCTCGGCGCCCGAGCCAACACCAGCTCGAAGGGCGCGATATTCGTAGTTCGATGAACTTGCGTGTTGTATGCGAACGTCACAGCGTCGCTAAATAGGTCCCAGTCCTTGGGATGCTCTCCAACGTATTTTCGCAACGCGGAAGTCAGCGTGCGGTTAAACCTCTCAACTTGGCCGTTGGCTTGCGGGTGGTACGTAGTCGTAAACACATTGCGTATGCCGAGAATTCGGCAGACATTCTGAAAGAACCGGGCCGTGAACTGTGTTCCATTGTCGGACAGCAGCTTGACCGGCGGTCCGTACACGAATACCCAATGGTGAACGAAGGCTTGTGCGATGTGCGCAGCTGATATCTTCTTCAACGGTACGGTTCGTACCAGTTTCGAGTATCGATCGCTGATCACGAGAATGTACCGATTTCCTCGTTTAGTTGTAATTAGCTCGCCGAGGATGTCGATGGCGACAAACTCCAGCGGAGCTTTGGGCGTGAACAGCTTCATTTCCTTCGTGTTTCTTCTTAACTTCACCCTCTCCCGCGCGCATGCGGCGCAATTCTTCGCGACTGCATAGCAGTCTAGGGCCATCGTAGGCCAATAAAAATATCTTCTCAAAGTCTTGTAAAGTTTCCTGCCTCCCGGGTGGCCTGCCAATTTTGCGTAGTGGCTCAACCCTAGGACGCGGTCCCTTAACGATTGTGGTATCACCACTTGTACAAACTCCGCCGCGGTACGGCATAGAGTTCCTTCGAGTTCCTCGGTTTCCATGCTGAATGTTCTCACGTTTCCGGCGTCCATTTCTTCCTTGATGCGATTGCAGAAGGGGTCGACGGCTTGCTCGCGAATGAGCTCCTCCGGAGTGACAGCTTGGAATTGATCGAGGCGATCAGGGGCGGTCCCCCCCTCAAGAGGGAGGATGTCGTCTATCGCGTCAAAAGTTTCCTCGTTCTCCACTGTATCCTCGGCCGGTTCGGCCATAAAGCATGGGATTTCGTCGTCGATTTCGTCGACGGTTTCTCCTGCGGTCCGTAATCTTGACAGGGCATCAGCTTGACTGTTCGCCTTGCCCTTCTTGTACTTGATTTCGAAATCGAATTCCGAGAGGCGGAGCCTCCATCGGATTAATCTCCCGCTGGGGTCGGTTACGTTCATCAACCACCTCAATGAGGCATGGTCGGTATGCACAATGAAGTGCTCGTCATATAGATATGGTCTTAAAGTCTGTACGGTCCAAATTACCCCTAGACATTCTTTTTCTGATACAGAATAGTTTCTCTCGGCTGCGGCTAACGTTCTTGAAAAGAACCCGATGGGTTTGCGTTGCGCATCCGGGTGTGTCTGAAATAGTGCAGCGCCTATTTGGTAGTCGCTTGCATCGGTATCTACCGAGTAGGGTAGGTCCTTCTTCGGCAGCGCCAACACCGGCGGTGCCAAGATGGCGTCCTTGAGCTTATGAAAAGCCTTCTAGCACGGTTCGTCGAATCCTTCCAACTGGACCGGTTGTCCCTTCTTCAACAGTTGATTGAGCAGATGCGCGATTTTCGCATAATGCGGAACGAATCTGCGGTAGACATTACAAAGTCCCAAGAAGCTCCTGAGCTGGGTCTGCGTTTGAGGGTACCTCACTTGTTCCAATGCGACGGTTCGCGCAGCGTCCACTTCCAATGTACCTGGCCGAATGACATGGCCCAGATACTTGCTCTTTTCGACGAAAAATTCACACTTGCGAAGCTTGAGCTTCACACCTGCCTTCTCCAATACAGAAAGTATCTCATCCACGTGCACGATGTGCTCCTCCCACGACTTGCTAAAAATTATTATGTCGTCCAGATACACCAAGCAGCACTTCCAACGGAACGGAGAGAGCAGGATATCCATTGCTCTCTGAAACGTCGCTGGCGCGTTAGTTAGCCCGAAGGGCATTCTTGAGAAGCGATACAGTCCTGAGTGACACGAAAATGCGGTCTTGTCGCGGTCGCGCTCAGGGATAGGCATCTGCCAATATCCCGAGATCGCGTCCAACGCGGAGAAAACCTTGGTGTCACCAAGCGAGTCCAGGCACTCATCCATGCGCGGTAAGGGGTACGTGTCCTTCACCGTCACTGCGTTCAGCCTGCGGTAGTCTACGCAAAAACGCATTGACCCATCCGGCTTGGGCACCAGCAACACGGGCGACGCCCATTCTGACTGCGCTGGTTCTATCACTCCTGCCTCCAACATCTTCTGCACCTCTGCATCTTCTACTTCGCGGGCTTTAGGCCCGGCCCGATACAGGGCTTGTGCGATGGGACGAGTCTCGGCGATCAACTCGATCCGATGGACGGTGGTATTAATTTCGCCAAGCGTCCCATCCCACATCCTTGACTACTTCTTCAACATCCGACGGAACCGCTCGCGCAGCCGGTCCGGCACGTGGCTCAGGTCGAGGTCCTCCAAGTCCGGCGGGGGAGGCTCAATCCGCCGCTCCGGCGTCGTAGTTGCCGTCGCGGAGAGCCTTTCCTCCCGTTCTCCTGGCTGGTCCTTGCGATCTTGATCCGACGGTTCGCATCTTGCCTCGCCCGTAGGTGTCTTGGTAGAATTAGGAAAATTTTCCTTCTTCCTTTCTTGAATTCCGAGAACTTCACCAATGGTGGTTTTGCTCTCGAGCGCGGCTCTCGGCTGCGGTAAGAATTCTGCCACCACTTGGCCTTTTTGTACCCTGATAGGGTACGTCCAAACATTGGCAACGAGTAAACGAAATGGCCTGTCAGGCTCAACCTGAACGACACCATTCGTGCACGTCAACCCGTGCCTTTCGTACAACGACGAGTACGGCTGAACCACAACCAAGCCCGCCCTCTTCGAGGTGCATTCCACGACGCGTTGCGTCCCTGGCTCGATAGTTGTGGCTCTTGCCACTTTTACCTTAGGGGAAATTCGCTTCCCCTTTCCATCATTCTCGTCCTCTCCCGCGACGAGATTCTTCTTCCCTCTTCTCGTCGAGAACCGCCTAACTATCGGAACCTCCGAGAAATCCGCCAACTCAACCGTTTTCTTCCTTGGATAAATTGCTTCCACAAACTGGTCACAGTAGTCCGCGCCTAGAATTAGCGGGACGGCTAGTTTTTCGCATACAATAAACTCGGCTGCGGCCACAAATTTTCCAAGCCTCACAGGCATTCTAATTGTGCCGAGAGTCCGGAGTGGCCTGTTGTTCCCGTCGCCAACGTCTTGGGTCGGTCCGTAGGACACTAGAGATTCCATTCCAGCTGGGAGTTCTGATTTTCGCACAAGGTTTGGTCCCGCGCCGGTGTCTAAAACAGACAACACCCGGCTCATCAATCCAATTGTGGGTCCGATGTCCGCGTACACTTTGTAGTTTTTTCGCGCAAGGACCAAAATCTTCTCGGGACACTCCCTTCGCTTAACCCTGTACCAGGGTCTTCGAACTTCTTCCAGCGGATGATCTCGGGCTCGGCTCAAAATTTTCTTGACTTGAGCCGGCCCTTTGGGCTTATCCACCAGTCCAACAACCTCCTCCTCGAGGCCTGATTTTTTCTTTAGAGACGGGGAACGGGGCTGAGCCCCGGGCACAGTACGTCGACCCTGTGCCTCTCGCGACTCATGCGAGATTCCCCTCTCTAGTTTTCCTGCCGTTGCGGGATCCTTCTCACATCCGACGGCGCGGGCCCCGTGGTGGGCCCTCTGAAGGGTTGGTTCGACCTCGGCGTTGAAGCACTCGGCGTGCTCGCCGTCTGCGAATCGAACCAATTCTTGACCTTCAGGTAACTCGTCGATGGTATCCCTAGCCTCTCCATCGGAGACAACGCCTCATAATTTTCCAAAACTCGGTGCATTTCCCGGAGGGAAAGAATGCACGTTGGCGCGGCGTGCCCCTTTTCATAGCAATGATAGCACACCAGACCGTGCGTCTTGACGGGATACGGCGTCCTACGTTCTCCACGGGCCGGCGGCCTTCCTTGACGTTGCAGCCTTCCCATCCAGCCTGGCCTTCGAAACGTCGTACCCTTGTCTTCCATCGGAATGCGCGGCGCCGGCGTGTGGCCGCGCCCCCGAAACATCATCACGGGATCCGTAGGCTCTGAAAACGACTCCGTCGTGTATGCAGGCGTCGGTAGAGTTGTCGACCCGCTGTCCCCGTAGTCGTCGTGTCCGTAGCCCTCCGATGGCTCAATGAACTCGCCTTCGGCTACTAACGCTCCTTCGTAGTGGTTTTCGCTACTTCCATGCGCACCGCGCTCATCTGACGCGGACATGGACTCGGCTAAATGGACTGCGGCGTGACTTTTGCGACCGGGATAAGAAGCCCTCGGCTTCTTCCCCGCCCTGAACGTCGACGGCGTCTGAATCGTGACCTTCTTGGTCTTCTTGTCCTTAGCGCGGCTCGCCGAGCCATGCGCCTTCGCGTAATTCACTACTCTCAAAAATGAAACGTCCCGATTGTCTTGCTGGTATTGAGATACCATCGGCTTGATACTCGAATCGAGTCCTTCAATAAACATCGTCATCTGTTCTTCCATCGAATATACGTTTCCACATCGGTTGCTTGCGTCCGTCAGACGGATATAAAATTCCATCTCGTCTTCAGACGGTCTTTGCTGAACTTCTCGCAATGCGAGCACGGCTTGACGGATCGCCTCGTCGGTTGGGAAACTCCTCAACAACCACTGTACGGCCTCCGGCCAAACGGATATCTTTCCGTGATGGGCCCCGGCCGTCTGAGACACCGAAGTGTACTGCCTCAAGGCGATGCCGCTTAAAAATTCAGGCAACAGGCGGATCGCTTGCCCCTCGTTCATTTCTTGAGTATCGAACTCCTGAACTAATTTTGCCAAAAAAACCAACACAAGGACCCCGTCCTCTCCTGTGAACGTGTTGTCCTTCTTCACCTTAGGCGGAATATCTCTCCTAATTTTTCGCACGGCGGTCCGCCGGGAACTTGACAAATATGTCTGCGGGTTCCGCAAGCGGTACGTTCGGTACGAAAGTAACTTCTTGAAGAGGTAGTTGGTCGGATTCAGCTCCTCCAACTCCTCCCATCGCGGCCCGCGCCGCGTTGCGACATCTTCGGGCTCCGCGTCCTTGTCTCTCCGCGAGGCGGACGAAGTGACTCCGCCTCGTCTGGAGGAAATTTTCTTGCTTGACGAAATTCCGTTTCCGTCTTCTGAACGGCGTTCGGAATCGCCCGAATGGTTCGACGAACCGCCGTTACCATCTTCGGAGGGGCCAAGCGACTCCGACTGTGAGTCGCGGTTCTCCGGATCGTCACTACAATGACCCTTGCTTGCACGTCGCTTGTCCTTCTTCGAGAGCTTCGACTTAGAACTCCGCTGCCGAGCGGGCTTGTCCTTCTTCGACCGACGGTCGCCCTCTCTACCCGAAGGGAGCGGCTCGTCGTCCAATCCTTGCGGAGCTTGATCCGCGGCCTGCTCGAGGTCTTTGAGACGTTGCGCGGCGCGATCGAATCGGTCATCGATGCTTGTTCTAAATTTTCCTAAGGACTCCAAGGCTTGATTCGCGTCGCGCCTCGCGTCCTTGACCGAAATTTTCAACGAGGCTAGGACCTCCGGCTCCAGACCGTCGGTCGCCTCACCTCGCTCCTTCTCGACGAGATCCACTCGAGCCGACAGCTCTCCCAAAACGGTGTGGAGCTCGGATGCTTGCAACTCCAGTTGCTTCCGGACGAGGGCTAATTCAGCCTCGAGATTTTTCTTCGCTTCTTCGCGAATTTCGCTGCTCATCTTCTCCAACTTCTCGTCGAGGTCAGTCTTGTCGGCGGCTATCCCCGTAGGGGATTCTTGATCTCCGGGGTCCGTGGCCGTATTGGCCCGGCTCCGGGTGCGAGGACCTCTCGGGATCCTCGACGCTCGTGCCGATCCGGCTCTGCTCGCCCCGGGACCGACGTCCCCGGGTGCGCTTGTTGACATCGCTCGTACGAGCGGACCTACGCAGCAAAAAAGTTACAACCAAAAGAAAATAAAAAAAGAGTCCGGTACCCAGACCACTTTTGTAGTGTGTCTCCAGACCGAGACTGTCGTCGACAAAAATTCTAGGTCGGGTCTCCTGAACAGTAAACAAAAATTCTAGGTCGGGAGACCACTTTTGTAGTGCAGTGCGCCTGTCGGGCAGAGACCGCGGTCCGATGGTCCAGCAAAAACAACAACAGCAACAAAAAGAAGAACTGCCGATGGCACAGCGCTACGGAGTGTCCGACTCTCCCTTCTCCGTTTAAACGAGCTTGCGACTCGTAGTAGCTCGGATCCCTGATGGGGGGGGGCACAGAGAAATAGCCCGGCCCGGGATCGGTGTGGTAGAGACTTGCGAAGAGATCTGCTCGACGAGTGTAGAGTGGGGCGCGTACGTAGGTACCCCGGTTCCACTGGGTTGTAAGGCCAATGCTCGTTGAGCTTCTTCGACACCTTGTAACGCGACAAGGCCTTCGACGGGGGCGTCGCAACGCAGCCCGACGGGATGAAATGAAAGTAGCAGCGCTACGTCAACCGTGCCGCCCGATGGCTCGAAACACTTACACCGGTTCGGTCGCAACCGACACCGATGGTACCAACACTGGCTCGTAATACGACGGAGCCCTTCGAGGGAGACGTCGTTGCAACGGTCTCCGTCGGAAAATGGATCACAGTAGCAGCGCTACGTCAACTGTGTCGCCCGATGGCTCGAAACACCTACACCGGTTCGGTCGCAACCGAGGCCGATGGCACCAACACAAGATAAGGGAAAAATAGGTAGAATTAGAGATAGAAAAGGATAGGGAAATAAAGGAAAGAGAAAAGGGAACCCCGAGCGATAGAGGATGCCGTAGGCTTAGGTAAAAGGAAGCGTCTTGATAGAGACGGACTTCGACCAAGGCGACATTCAACTCCGGCAACTCGGGTTGGTTTATTGACTTGTTCGGTCAAAGGGCTAAGTTATATAGAGCCCTGCCGGGGCGAGTACAGTAGCTCCCGGCTCTAGATTCTAGATCTAATTAGTAAATAAAATTAAATAATTAAAATAATCGTGCGCTTCGTCGCACACGTGTGTCCCCCAACCCCGGACTACAGTATCCAATTTTTTTCTTTTTCACTTCCTTCCTCCCCCCTACCCAAGACGGGTATTGCACTACATCCTCCTCTCATGGTCGTCATGTACGCTCCGCGCGGTTTATGTCCGCTGTCTGCAATCGACCCGAATTACCACTGACCGACGGTCTCATACCTGCCAATTATTTTTGTGACACCCGGCAGAACCGTACGGAAGGGGAGCGGTCTCACTTAGACAGCATGCACAACTGGACCGCCGGGGATCCCTGTAGCATATCCCCCTCCCGGAATTAGATTTAGATTTGATTTATAGCTGTAGAGCACGAGCTCTACAGTACCTCAGCGCGCGCGCCCGTGTACCCCACGTGTACGGGGGGGCGTGCACACCCGTGTACGACACGTGTGCTGCCAGCCCCGACGGCTGACAGCACTACAGTGCAGGCCGACCTGCATTACTGTAATGTTATGATAGGTGACTCTGCACATTAAATATGAGCGGACAGCCGGCGGTGGAGGACGACAAGCAGGGACTTGTCAAGGATCCTCCACTTTGGTCCGCCCGCTTACTTTTTGGTACTTCCGTCCGTTTTACCTAGGAGTAGCACCGCGCGCGGGTTGAGGACGCGCGCAGCACGCCCACGAGCTGGCTCCGCCTCCGCCCGTCGGTACTGGATCGTCACCCAGTACCGCTCCGGGGCGTCGAGGCGTAGAACCGCTCGCGCGTGCGCGCGTCCTCCCCGATCCCGCTCTACCACCGCTACCTCGAGCCCGTGCTCGGTACCGTGGGTGGGCCGTGCTTCTGTCTTCTCGCCGATCGGGGTCTTTCCGAACTGTCCGTACTCACACCCCTCGTCGTTGGGGGGGATTATACTACAGTGGTCTACCGACCTAGAAGACTCTCAAGATCGAACCGAGAAGACTATCGTTTACCTCCGCGTCAGTACGCGTCAAGATGAGTGGCAAATATCCCACCTCGATTCGCTCCGAGCCCGCCGATGTGGGAGAGGCCGTGCTCCGCGTTCGAGTCGGCGACGGCGACGCTGGTCCTCGAGACCGCGAACCGTCGCCCGACGTCTCCGAAGGACGCGCTCGCGCGATTTACGATCGCATCGCGGAGTATATCAAAGATGTCCGAACATCCCTCCGTATCGACATCTCCGACAGCGTCTACGCCCGCTGTATGGATGAGTTGCGCTCCCTCCGCGAAGGATGGTTTGAGCGCGTAACTCAGTCCCTGGAGAACCTGCGCGCCCTCGTCGACCAGCTACAGTCCCGTTTGGTACCGGTCGAAGAGGCGCGGATCGATTCCCCTGTCGTGGACGTTGCGGGTCGACCCGTGAGTGCAGACTCCGGGGTCCGACGCGACCCGCAACCTTTCCCATCAGCCGAACAGATGGGAGCGTTCGCGCACATGGCGGCGGAGCTCAACTCAACGCGCCGCCGTGCCCGTGAGATCGAACAGACCTCGGCCGAGAGGCCGCCCGGAGCCCCCTGGAGTGGGCCCGGTGCCACTGTTCCTCCGGGCGCGTCCGGATCGCAAGAGTGGCCCCCGGCTGGTGACGGCACCAGCCGGAGGCCGGAGGACATCAAGCCGACGGCGGACGCGAACTTGGCGTCCGAGACTCAAGCCCCGCCGTATGCATCCGGAAGCATGCGGCAGTCCCGACGGGTACCGAACGAACCCGACCATGGCCGCGGAAGAGTCGCCCGCGGATCAGGGGAACCGATTCTCCCCTTCGATCCTCGCTGGGGCGGCTACCAGCCAGCGGATCTTACCGCGCATCCCGGCCCCGTCGACGTCCGAACGTTGCCCGTCACGCCGTTCGGAACGTTGGGCCCCGCCGAACCCGGGCTCGAGCCCGTCCACACCATGATACAGGAGTTCAGCGCCGTCGCGAACTACCGGATGTATCGGTTGGACAACACCTCGAGGCTCGTTACCTCGGGTGACGCGGGACGGATCGCGAAGTACGTCCAACGCTGCCGTGGGCTCCGTCCCACGATGAAGAGCTTCGACGGTACTGACGCGATTCAGTTGCTCCCGTTCCTGAAGGATATCCGGATAACTTTCAATGCCCAGCACCTGACCGAAGGTGTGGCAACCCGTGTCTTCGCTCACTTCCTCGAGCGGGACGCGGAGCGGTTGTATACGAGTTACACCATGCGCAGCCTCCGCGCCGGCCAGCTCCACGACGACACGAGCTGGGCTGGTCTCGTCAACCAATTTATCAAAAGCTACCAAAACCGACGACGTGTTAAGGGAAGCGTTTGATGCTGTCGCGTCGGCGCGACAGCTTCCTCACGAAACCGAGAACACGTTCGCAGACCGGCTGTAATCCGCTGCGTTCCGATGCACGGCCGTGTTCTCAGAACAAGCCCTCGCGCACTACTTCGTGAGCGGGTTGTCCACTGCGACCCGGGCCGCAGTGGCAGAGACGGTACAAAGGTTGCCCGGACAACAGAAGACCGAACTCTCAACGATTCGCCGTATCCCAACGGCCGAGGGTACAACCTACCGCGCTCGTCGCAGGTTGCCGCTGCCGGACCCGAATCCGGCAGCGAAGGGAGTCCGAACTCCAAGGTCGCACGGAACGAGTTCGCCGGCGACCGCCCTCCACATTGGAGAAGATGAGGGGCAGGCCGACCCTGTCCTCATTACGCGAGGCTTCGACCGGGCAGGAGGCCGACCCCCTAAGCCATGCTTCCACCGGGACGACCGGAAGCTTCGCAACGGCGTTCCAGCACACGCCGAGGGCCACGGGTGGTTCGAACCACAACATGGCCGAGCTGGATATCTCCCGTCGAGAAGGAGACCGCGGGCTGCCCAACGTGCCTCGACTCACCGATGAGGAGGCACGCCAAGCGGCGACTTTCGCGTCGACCGATGGCAGCACGTACATTTGTTGGATGTGCCGGACGTACGGCCACGCCATGTACGCGTGCCCGTTCCTGTCGCCTGAACAACGTCAGTTCACGGCGTACAGGAACTATCGCTATCAGATGGAGACGCGCCCCGGAATGCGCAATGTCATCCAGCAGTCTACGCGGGAAGCCCGAGGCCCGCGGCGAGGTGACCTGAGTCGATCGGGGGGGGGCGTCCGTTTTGCCCCTCGAGAAGGCGGGTACGGATACTCAGGGACCGATCAAAGTGATCGACGTGACTTTCGTCGGATGGATACGCGATATCCCCGTCGAGATGGACGAGGCGACCGGGGCCGACCCCCGTTGCCCCAAGGGGTACAGAACGCCATCATGTACCTCCAAGACTGGGCTGGGGAAACGTACCCCGAACCCACAGAAGGAGGCGGAGGAGAGCCCGTTCTCTCCGCCCCTCGAATATTGCAACGGCAGGACGTTGCATTCCAAGGCCACGAAGTATCTGATTACTTCGTGGAAGATGCCCAGCCGGGATGGGGAAACTGTCCCCATCCGCGCGGCCATGGGCCCGTCGAAGCGCTAGCTAACGATAGCCAAGCGAATAGAACTGACAGCTCGGGTAGTTCGAAAACCCCGTAAAGGCGGTTACGTTCGCGCGGTCGAGTAAACCGTCTTGTCGCACCAACCTAGACCCGTTCCTAATTATTCCCAGCGGAGGAGGGGAATGTTTACCGATAATATTCCCCACCACCCCGCACAAGCGCACCGAGACACCCGTAAGCTCGGTGCGAAAGGACGAAGACGCCAAGGCAACCGTGAGCCCGGCGCACATGGGGGAAGGCACTGTGGCAACCGTGAGCCAAGTGCCCAACAAGAAGCGCATCGAACGCGCCGGCGGCCCGACCCAGGGGAACCCAGGGCCGCCAGAAGAAATCAAGCCGCGTACGAACGCGGCTGGTCGCGGGGACGCGGCCGATTGAAGGAAGCCCGGCGACCAAGGCCGAAGGACGCGGAAGAGAAGTCGGAACCGGCGCCGGCGGCCCAGGCGGAACGATCTCACCGATCCGGGCACGCGGAAGGTGGTCGACGGCGTCATTTGCCTTAAGACGACGAAGATTTACAACGTTCTCGGCTCGATATCCACGGAGGGAAATGCCTTCAAGCCCCGTACGATCACCGTTGATACGTGCTCGGGGTACAATCTGGTGAGGAGGCCGACCTTCCTCCCGATTGGTCGCGGTACGTCATCCGCGACGCGCCACTGCCACGATTGGCAGGCGCGAATAGCAACCCGCTTAAGCTCTCGGCCGTCGTACGTCTGGCCGTGCGGCTGAAGAACACGACGTTCCGAATTCCGTTCGTCGTGGCCGACCAGCTCGCCGTGCCGGTCCTCCTTGGTACGGCCTTCATCGATACACACGTACGAAGTATCGACATCGAAGCCCAACGGTTGGAGCTCCGCCAAGGTGGCTCCGTACCCATCGTCAACGGGAAGGCGGAGCCGACTCCCCCAACCAGGCGTCACGGACGTCAGACAAGCCGGACTGACGCACGCGACGAAGCCCCGCATGCGATCCGAATCGCCCGCTGGGTTACCATCCCCGCCAGGTTGCAGGCCCGTGTGCGCGTTACCACCACGGGGAGGGGCCTCGTGTTCATGGAGCCGAAGCCGTCACTCCAACAACGACATGGAGTGAGGCTGACCAACGGCGTCGTCGAGGTCCTGCCGAACCAGACCTTCGACGTCATCGTCGCGAACTTTTCGCGACGGGAACGGCGGCTTCCGAAACACACAGTTGTGGGATACGCCAAGCGAAACCCCCTCGCGATCCTGACGCCCGAACGTCGCGTCGCCGAGGGGATCGCGAATGCACTGCACCTTACCGACTTAACCGATGAAGTCAGGAAGGCAGGAGCTGGTCGACCAGGCTCTGTCCAGGGGGCGACCGTTGAGGAGAGAGGTGCCGGACCGGCCGGGTACGTCCGTACCGGGTACGGACGTCGACCGGCCAAGTGGCCGCCGCCGGAAGGGGGCACTGCACCCGCCTCTAAAAAGGGTCCAGAAAATCCGCCGGAGGATTGGGAAAAAGAAATCGACTTGTCATACATCGATGATGACAAGCTCCGTGGCCACGTGCTCGAGATGCTCCGTAAGCACTCGAGCCTGTGGAGCGGTGCGCTCGGAACGATCCGAGCGACCAAACACCGCATTCCCCTCGAACCGGGTACGAAGCCGATACGTTCAATGCCCTACCGAAAGGGGCCGGCTGTGCGTGAGATGGTCGCCAAGGAAGTCAACAAAATGTTGAACGCAGGGGTAATCGAACCGGCAAGCACCGAGTGGGCGTCTCCCGTGGTGCTCGTACCGAAGAAAGACGGCTCTCTTCAGTTCTGCGTGGACTACCGGCGTCTCAACGCGAAGACGGCAGCGGATTCGTATCCGCTGCCCCGGATGGACGACTGCATCGATTCGCTCGGAGATGCAGCCGTCCTCACGACGTTGGACTGCAATTCCGGTTATTGGCAGATCCCCGTCGCTCCAGAAGACCGGGACAAGACCACTTTCACTACGCATATGGGAACGTTTCGCCATTTGCGTATGCCATTCGGGCTAAAAGGAGCTCCGCCCACCTTCCAACGTGCCCTCGACATCATCATATCTGATATCCGATGGCAAATATGCCTCGTCTACCTGGATGATGTCATCGTGTTCTCCCGTACGCACAGAGAACACGCGAAGCATCTGTAGTGCAATACGCACCTGGAAAGGGGGGTGAAAAGAAAGGAAAACATTTGGATATGAAAAGTAGTCCGGGTTTGGGGGACACATGTGTGAATAATTGCACAGTTTTAATTTTTAATTATTTTATTTTATTTAGTTAATTAGTTGGCATTAATTTTGCTGACACTAGATTAGATCTAGGATCTAGCGCCGCGAGCTACTGTACTGGCTCCGGCGGGGCGACATATACCTTAGCCCTCTGACCACCAAGTCAGTAAAGGTAACCCGAGTTGCCGGAGTTGAATGTCGCCTTGGTTGAAGTCCGTCTCTATCAAGACGCTTCCTTTTCCCTAAGCCTACGGCATCCTCTATCGCTCGGGGTTCCCTTTTCTCTTTCCTTTATTTACCTATTCTTTTCTATCTCTAATTCTACCTATTTTCCCTTATCTTGTGTTGGTGCCATCGGCCTCGGTTGCGACCGAACCGGTGTAGGTGTTTCGAGCCATCGGGCGACACAGTTGACGTAGCGCTGCTACTGTGATCCATTTTCCGACGGAGACCGTTGCAACGACGTCTCCCTCGAAGGGCTCCGTCGTATTACGAGCCAGTGTTGGTACCATCGGTGTCGGTTGCGACCGAACCGGTGTAAGTGTTTCGAGCCATCGGGCGGCACGGTTGACGTAGCGCTGCTACTTTCATTTCATCCCGTCGGGCTGCGTTGCGACGCCCCCGTCGAAGGCCTTGTCGCGTTACAAGGTGTCGAAGAAGCTCAACGAGCATTGGCCTTACAACCCAGTGGAACCGGGGTACCTACGTACGCGCCCCACTCTACACTCGTCGAGCAGATCTCTTCGCAAGTCTCTACCACACCGATCCCGGGCCGGGCTATTTCTCTGTGCCCCCCCCCCATCAGCGATCCGAGCTACTACGAGTCGCAAGCTCGTTTAAACGGAGAAGGGAGAGTCGGACACTCCGTAGCGCTGTGCCATCGGCAGTTCTTCTTTTTGTTGCTGTTGTTGTTTTTGCTGGACCATCGGACCGCGGTCTCTGCCCGACAGGCGCATTGCACTACAAAAGTGGTCTCCCGACCTAGAATTTTTGTTTACTGTTCAAGAGACCCGACCTAGAATTTTTGTCGACGACAGTCTCGGTCTGGAGACACACTACAGAAGTGGTCTGGGTACCGGACTCTTTTTTTATTTTCTTTTGGTTGTAACTTTTTTGCTGCGTAGGTCCGCTCGTACGAGCGATGTCAACAAGCGCACCCGGGGACGTCGGTCCCGGGGCGAGCAGAGCCGGATCGGCACGAGCGTCGAGGATCCCGAGAGGTCCTCGCACCCGGAGCCGGGCCAATACGGCCACGGACCCCGGAGATCAAGAATCCCCTACGGGGATAGCCGCCGACAAGACTGACCTCGACGAGAAGTTGGAGAAGATGAGCAGCGAAATTCGCGAAGAAGCGAAGAAAAATCTCGAGGCTGAATTAGCCCTCGTCCGGAAGCAACTGGAGTTGCAAGCATCCGAGTTCCACACCGCTTTGGGAGAGCTGTCGGCTCGAGTGGATCTCGTCGAGAAGGAGCGAGGTGAGGCGACCGACGATCTGGAGCCGGAGGTCCTAGCCTCGTTGAAAATTTCGGTCAAGGACGCGAGGCGCGACGCGAATCAAGCTTTGGAGTCCTTAGGAAAATTTAGAACAAGCATCGATGACCGATTCGATCGCGCCGCGCAACGTCTCAAAGACCTCGAGCAGGCCGCGGATCAAGCTCCGCAAGGATCGGACGACGAGCCGCTCCCTTCGGGTAGAGAGGGCGACCGTCGGTCGAAGAAGGACAAGCCCGCTCGGCAGCGGAGTTCTAAGTCGAAGCTCTCGAAGAAGGACAAGCGACGTGCAAGCAAGGGTCATTGTAGTGACGATCCGGAGAACCGCGACTCACAGTCGGAGTCGCTTGGCCCCTCCGAAGATGGTAACGGCGGTTCGTCGAACCATTCGGGCGATTCCGAACGCCGTTCAGAAGACGGAAACGGAATTTCGTCAAGCAAGAAAATTTCCTCCAGACGAGGCGGAGTCACTTCGTCCGCCTCGCGGAGAGACAAGGACGCGGAGCCCGAAGATGTCGCAACGCGGCGCGGGCCGCGATGGGAGGAGTTGGAGGAGCTGAATCCGACCAACTACCTCTTCAAGAAGTTACTTTCGTACCGAACGTACCGCTTGCGGAACCCGCAGACATATTTGTCAAGTTCCCGGCGGACCGCCGTGGGAAAAATTAGGAGAGATATTCCGCCTAAGGTGAAGAAGGACAACACGTTCACAGGAGAGGACGGGGTCCTTGTGTTGGTTTTTTTGGCAAAATTAGTTCAGGAGTTCGATACTCAAGAAATGAACGAGGGGCAAGCGATCCGCCTGTTGCCTGAATTTTTAAGCGGCATCGCCTTGAGGCAGTACACTTCGGTGTCTCAGACGGCCGGGGCCCATCACGGAAAGATATCCGTTTGGCCGGAGGCCGTACAGTGGTTGTTGAGGAGTTTCCCAACCGACGAGGCGATCCGTCAAGCCGTGCTCGCATTGCGAGAAGTTCAGCAAAGACCGTCTGAAGACGAGATGGAATTTTATATCCGTCTGACGGACGCAAGCAACCGATGTGGAAACGTATATTCGATGGAAGACAGATGACGATGTTTATTGAAGGACTCGATTCGAGTATCAAGCCGATGGTATCTCAATACCGGCAAGACAATCGGGACGTTTCATTTTTGAGAGTAGTGAATTACGCGAAGGCGCATGGCTCGGCGAGCCGCGCTAAGGACAAGAAGACCAAGAAGGTCACGATTCAGACGCCGTCGACGTTCAGGGCGGGGAAGAAGCCGAGGGCTTCTTATCCCGGTCGCAAAAGTCACGCCGCAGTCCATTTAGCCGAGTCCATGTCCGCGTCAGATGAGCGCGGTGCGCATGGAAGTAGCGAAAACCACTACGAAGGAGCGTTAGTAGCCGAAGGCGAGTTCATTGAGCCATCGGAGGGCTACGGACACGAGGACTACGGGGACAGCGGGTCGTCAACTCTACCGACGCCTGCATACACGACGGAGTCGTTTTCAGAGCCCACGGATCCCGTGATGATGTTTCGGGGGCGCGGCCACACGCCGGCGCCGCGCATTCCGATGGAAGACAAGGGTACGACGTTTCGAAGGCCAGGCTGGATGGGAAGGCCGCAACGTCAAGGAAGGCCGCCGGCCCGTGGAGGACCTAGGACGCCATATCCCGTCAAGACGCACGGTCTGGTGTGCTATCATTGCTATGAAAAGGGGCACGCCGCGCCAACGTGCATTCTTTCCCTCCGGGAAATGCACCGAGTTTTGGAAAATTATGAGGCGTTGTCTCCGATGGAGAGGCTAGGGATACCATCGACGAGTTACCTGAAGGTCAAGAATTGGTTCGATTCGCAGACGGCGAGCACGCCGAGTGCTTCAACGCCGAGGTCGAACCAACCCTTCAGAGGGCCCACCGCGGGGCCCGCGCCGTCGGATGTGAGAAGGATCCCGCAACGGCAGGAAAACTAGAGAGGGGAATCTCGCATGAGTCGCGAGAGGCACAGGGTCGACGTACTGTGCCCGGGGCTCAGCCCCGTTCCCCGTCTCTAAAGGAAAAATCAGGCCTCGAGGAGGAGGTTGTTGGACTGGTGGATAAGCCCAAAGGGCCGGCTCAAGTCAAGAAAATTTTGAGCCGAGCCCGAGATCATCCGCTGGAAGAAGTTCGAAGACCCTGGTACAGGGTTAAGCGCAGGGAGTGTCCCGAGAAGATTTTGGTCCTTGCGCGAAAAAACTACAAAGTGTACGCGGACATCGGACCCACAATTGGATTGATGAGCCGGGTGTTGTCTGTTTTAGACACCGGCGCGGGACCAAACCTTGTGCGAAAATCAGAACTCCCAGCTGGAATGGAATCTCTAGTGTCCTACGGACCGACCCAAGATATCGGCGACGCGAACAATAGGCCACTCCGGACTCTCGGCACAATTAGAATGCCTGTGAGGCTTGGAAAACTTGTGGCCGCAGCCGAGTTTATTGTATGCGAAAAACTAGCCGTCCCGCTAATTCTAGGCGCGGACTACTGTGACCAGTTTGTGGAAGCAACTTATCCAAGGAAGAAAACGGTTGAGTTGGCGGATTTCTCGGAGGTTCCGATAGTTAGGCGGTTCTCGACGAGAAAAGGGAAGAAGAATCTCGTCGCGGGAGAGGACGAGAATGATGGAAAGGGGGAGCGAATTTCCCCTAAGGTAAAAGTGGCAAGAGCCACAACTATCGAGCCAGGGACGCAACGCGTCGTGGAATGCACCTCGAAGAGGGCGGGCTTGGTGGTGGTTCAGCCGTACTCGTCGTTATACGAAAGGCACGGGTTGACGTGCACGAATGGTGTCGTTCAGGTTGAGCCTGACAGGCCATTTCGTTTACTCGTTGCGAATTTTAGGACATACCCTGTCAGGGTGCAAAAAGGCCAAGTGGTGGCAGAATTATTACCGCACCCGAGAGCCGCGCTCGAGAGCAAAACCACCATTGGTGAAGTTCTCGGAATTCAAGAAAGGAAGAAGGAGAATTTTCCTAATTCCACCAAGACGCCTACGGGCGGGACAAGAGGCGAACCGTCGGATCAAGCGCGCGAGGACCAGCCAGAAGAACGGTCGGCAGAGCTCTCGGCGTCGGCATCTACGAAGCCTCAACGCAGGATTGAGCCGCCACCGCCGGACGTGGAGGACCTCGACCTGAGCCACGTGCCGGAACGGCTGCGCGAGCGGTTCCGTCGGATGTTGAAGAAGTATTAAAGGATGTGGGATGGGACGGTTGGCGAAATTAATACTACCGTCCATCGGATCGAGTTGATACCCGAGACCCGCCCCATCGCACAAGCCCCGTATCGGGCCGGGCCTAAAGCCCGCGAAGTAGAAGATGCAGAGGTGCAGAAGATGTTGGAGGCAGGAGTGATAGAACCAGCGCAGTCAGAATGGGCGTCGCCCGTGTTGCTGGTGCCCAAGCCGGATGGGTCAATGCGTTTTTGCGTAGACTACCGCAGGCTGAACGCAGTGACGGTGAAGGACACGTACCCCTTACCGCGCATGGGTGAGTGCCTGGACTCGCTTGGTGACACCAAGGTTTTCTCCGCGTTGGACGCGATTTCGGGATATTGGCAGATGCCTATCCCTGAGGGCGACCGCGACAAGACCGCGTTTTTGTGTCACTCAGGACTGTATCGCTTCTCAAGAATGCCCTTCGGGCTAACTAACGCGCCAGCGACGTTTCAGAGAGCAATGGAAATCCTGCTCTCTCCGTTCCGTTGGAAATGCTGTTTGGTGTATCTAGACGACATAATCATTTTTAGCAAGTCGTGGGAGGAGCACATCGTGCACGTGGATGAAATACTTTCCGTATTGGAAAAGGTAGGTGTCAAGCTCAAGCTTCGCAAGTGCGAATTTTTCGTGGAAAAGATCAAGTACCTGGGCCACGTCGTCTGCCCAGGTACGCTAGAAGTCGATGTGGCGCGAACCGCCGCGTTGGAACAAGTGCGGTACCCGCGAACACAGACACAGCTCAGGAGCTTCCTGGGACTCTGCAATGTCTACCGCAGGTTCGTTCCGCATTATGCCAAAATCATGCGGCCTCTAAACCAACTACTGAAGAAAGGACAACCGGTCCAGTTGGAAGGATTCGACGAACCATGCAAGAAAGCTTTTCATAAGCTCAAGGACGCCATCTTGGCACCGCCGGTGTTGGCGCTGCCGAAGAAGGACCTACCCTACTCGGTAGATACCGATGCAAGCGACTACCAAATAGGCGCTGCACTATTTCAGACACACCCGGATGCGCAACGCAAACCCATCGGGTTCTTTTCAAGAACGTTAGCCGCAGCCGAGAGAAACTATTCTGTATCAGAAAAAGAATGTCTAGGGGTAATTTGGACCGTACAGACTTTAAGACCATATCTATATGACGAGCACTTCATTGTGCATACCGACCATGCCTCATTGAGGTGGTTGATGAACGTAACCGACCCCAGCGGGAGATTAATCCGATGGAGGCTCCGCCTCTCGGAATTCGATTTCGAAATCAAGTACAAGAAGGGCAAGGCGAACAGTCAAGCTGATGCCCTGTCAAGATTACGGACCGCAGGAGAAACCGTCGACGAAATCGACGACGAAATCCCATGCTTTATGGCCGAACCGGCCGAGGGTACAGTGGAGGACGAGGAAAGTATTGACGCGGCAGACGACATCCTCGCTCCTGAGGGGGGGACCGCCCCTGATCGCCTCGATCAATTCCAAGCTGTCACTCCGGAGGAGCTCATTCGCGAGCAAGCCGTCGACCCCTTCTGCAATCGCATCAAGGAAGAAATGGACGCCGGAAACGTGAGAACATTCAGCATGGAAACCGAGGAACTCGAAGGAACTCTATGCCGTACCGCGGCAGAGTTTGTACAAGTGGTAATACCACAATCGTTAAGGGACCGCGTCCTAGGGTTGAGCCACTACGCAAAATTGGCAGGCCACCCGGGAGGCAGGAAACTTTACAAGACTTTGAGAAGATATTTTTATTGGCCTACGATGGCCCTAGACTGCTATGCAGTCGCGAAGAATTGCGCCGCATGTGCGCGGGAAAGGGTGAAGTTAAGAAAAAACACGAAGGAAATGAAGCTGTTCACGCCCAAAGCGCCGCTGGAATTTGTCCCCATCGACATCCTGGGCGAGCTAATTACAACTAAGCGAGGAAATCGGTATATTCTCGTGATCAGCGATCGATACTCGAAACTGGTACGAACCGTACCGTTGAAGAAGATATCAGCTGCGCACATCGCACGAGCCTTCGTTCACCATTGGGTATTCGTGTACGGACCGCCGGTCAAGCTGCTGTCCGACAATGGAACACAGTTCACGGCCCGGTTCTTTCAGAATGTCTGCCGAATTCTTGGCATACGCAATGTGTTCACGACTACGTACCACCCGCAAGCCAACGGCCAAGTCGAGAGATTTAACCGCACGCTGACTTCCGCGTTGCAAAAATACGTTGGAGAGCATCCCAAGGACTGGGACTTATTTAGCGACGCTGTGACGTTCGCCTACAACACACAAGTTCATCGAACTACGAACATTGCGCCCTTCGAGCTGGTGTTGGCTCGGGCGCCGAGAAACATTGCGTTACAAGCGCAACCAACTTTGGAGGACTTCAGCTCGTCACGAGCATACTACCTGAAATGGCAGTCGTGGTTGGAGAGCCTAATGCGAAGTGCCGATAGGAGTTTGCGAAAGGAACAAGCCCGATACAAGCGAAATTTCGACGCACGCCTTCGCAAGCCGCAATCTGAGATCCCACCAGGGTCCTACGTGTTCCTCCGGAAGGAGCAGGGCACGGCTAGCGAACCGAAACATAAGCTTGCACAAGTCGCTACAGGGCCTTATCAGGTCAGAAGATCGGATCAACATACGGTAGTCATTGCCATTGGCGATCAGGAGGAACGCGTATCGCGAGACAGGGTGGAGTTAGCCCCAAGCCCAATGGACCATGCGCCGATAACCGGCCTACGTCAAGCGCTACAGTTCCTGGGAGAGCCGGAGTTAAACGAAGAAGGAGAGGCAATGGAGGACGAGGAACGTCCTCACACCCGTGCGCCTACGACGGGGGACCTGGATAATTTAGTTGGTCGAACGCCGACAGCGGAGACACCTCCAAACCTACGCGAGCTCGGAACGTCCAGAGAAGAGGACGAGTTGGAAGATCTTCAGAAGGGGGAAGGAAACAGTTCAGAGAAAGGAGAGGAAACAGAGAACACGGAATATGTAATCGACCGGGTCGTCGACCACGATTATCAAAATGGTAATTTGATTCTCAAGGTGGAATGGTACGGTTATGCGCCCGAGGACGCGACGTGGGAGCCCATTGAGCAATTACCCCGCAGAGCGGCCGTCACGTATTTCCGAAGGAAGAAATTACTCTTGCCGCCGCAAGTCGCGCACGCGCAAGCGGGGTGGGCATCGTCAATAGCATTAGCCGATTAGGAAACACGGAAGAGTCAGAAGTTCGAAACGAACGGGTCCGCAAGCAAAGAAAGTCGGAGCGAGAGGAGTCAGGCAGTCTTCCGTCGGGAACGCCTTTGCAAAAAGGGACTGACGAGCGGGTTACCCTCGAGCCGAGGGAGAAGGAGGGGAAAAGATACAGTTGATGTACAGGCGCACGCGAGGGAGGCCGATCGAGTGGAAGTGAATGATGCGGGACGCGATAAGACCGCGAGTGAAATGTTGGAATTGTATTGGGGATGGTCCCCATCAGGAGGCTCTCGAGTTTGAAGTGATGCGGTGAACAGCGTCGCGGAGAGAGAGTAAGGACAGTCGCCGGAAACGAGACCCCTCGGAGTGAGGAGAAGGGAAACGAAAGACTCAAGCGATTTTGCCTGGGACCCCCGTCCATGAGTGAAATGGCCCGCGCAGCCAGGCCGTGGAAGGGAAGATGTACTGTAGTCTCAGGCCGAGGTAATTTACCTCCTTGGATACGATCACACGCGGCCGCCGCGTGCACGTGATGTGACGCCTAGATCGATGATCCGCCCTCATGGGGTGTGATTTAATCAAAAGAAATTGGGGCTCGCTGCTGGTAAGCTGTCAAATGATCAGCACGAGTCGCAGACTGAACTCTGGCCATACGTCGAAAAACTAACTGCAATTAAGGAAAAAGCCCGCACTTGTACGAAACGCTGTTGGCAACCCCCACCGCCGACCGCACAAATGCTAGGGGCTCGCCACCGGCGAAGTTGCGATCGATCGCACATGAGAGCACTTGCCAAGTTCGTTCGCAACCCCTAAACCCCGCTCGACGAGCGAGAAGATGGGTCCACATGGACCACTGTTGCCCTGACCCATCGACACCACGTGCAAGTACACGGCTACACAGCGTGGCGTGAAACATCATCATTACGGAGGAGCTTTGTCGCTCCCGAATCGACGCCACACCACGAGTGACTTACTTACCGGCCTGCCGCCATAACCCCCCCGATATCTTTCCTATGTTTTCGTTTTTGTCTTTGTTATTATTATTATTTTTTATGTTTGTTTTCTTTCACGCACAGAGCGCGAACCCCGCGTCGCGAACGGCGACGGACAAGAGTGGCGACGCCAACCGATCGAGGCCCCAAGAACAATTCAGAGCGGCGAACCGACAATCACCATCAAGTAACCATGCGGTGTGTCACACCGAGAAGAAGAACGAGTTGTCCTGCTTTTCATTGCGCAAGGGCGTTACGCCACGAAGTTCCGTCGACCGGCCAGGAGGACAGTACTTTACAAGTGGAGGCCGAAGAGTCCGAAGGACCGAAGTTTATTCGGAAACCGAGGTCGTGCTCGTAATGAGAATCCGCTCCCACGAAGCCGTTCTACTGATGGCTGCTCCGTTTTACTACGGACGGGAATTTCTAACAACATTTAGGGCCAACGGCTTGGAAAAAGAGCGAAATTGGGGAGTCGTAATCAAACATGAAGTCCTGACCAACTGAGTGTGACGAAGTTAAAAATTTTCGTGTACTAGATTGAGGGAGAACGTCTCGAAAATCACATCTAAGTGACTCGTACGGAGATTATGGGGGTCTCCCAGCACGACACAAAGCGACCCCGTTGTCACTGATGACCTACCCCAAATCGGCGACCATTCACGTTCGCGAAAATCCCTGTTCACGTCCGCGAAGCACAGGAAGAAAGGGACACCAAAAGAGAGAAGAGAAACACATTTTGATCTTTTTATCGTCACTCGACGAGCTAATTGACGACGATCCGTCTGTTGCTTCCTAGCAGCTATCGACACCAAGCCGAGATTGGATTGTTGGGAAATGGAACAGGAGACGTGGCTAGAGGTGTGTCGAACTCGCTGCATGGCATTGTGATAATAGGGAAGTGTTTTGGACGAAAGACCGCGCAAGGAGGTGAGAAAAGGTTATTGACTACGATCGATTCGATCAAGTGGTGTATCATTCTGTGTCACACTGTAGACGAAGAAGAACCTCGCATTGTTAACGACCTCGGATGAGGCTCTAAAAGAATTCGCATGGCGCACTTTTGGGAAGTACTGTGCGTCGGTTGTCAACAACAAAATGGAGAAGGGACACGAGGGTCTGTATTTGCGCGTTGGTCAATCACCCCGTGTAGTTGTGGGATGTTTGCGCACAAAGGAAAATTATATCCCTGAGAGAATTCTTTGCGACTTCGCGAGCTGACGTTTGTCCCAGGCGATAATATAAGGGTATGGCGATGGGGAAACAAGATCGATGTATTGGGTTTCACAACGAGGGCCATCCCGAACCCGTAACGTCACTTCGGTTGTCGCCACCTTTTGCAAAACGTTGATATCTTCGGAGCACGAACGACCACGAAGTCGATAATTTAACACGGACCCACGTCGTGGGTCTGTCAGAACACACCCGTTGGCCAGAAAAAAGGCACGAGACGGGCAACTCGCTACTGTACAGAGCGATGCTCATCGAAGGTGAACCTAGGCCATTCAGCGCAGGAGAGGAGAACCTCACTTGTAGACGGGCACAACCTCTTCTGCCAATCTGGAACATCGCAACGTCCTGCAGTGGCACGAAGGACGCACCAAATCTCGTTCAAGAGGGAAGAACCCAAGAGGTCGCACCACGAGCAATGGGTTTCATTTTTTGTGAGAGGTGCATTTGGCTGATATCGGTGACGAACAAGCTGACAGTAAGACGGAGTGTATTTATAGGGTCGCTGCGTCCGATCATATGCGTCTGAGGCTGCCGACCGTGGGGTCATCATGACACGCAAGTTGACGTCGAAACGATGGCCTTTCGTTGCCGAAGTGACAAAGAAGGACGAAACCGGGTCGGTTGAAATGCTTTGTCGCGTAGCGGCATCAGAAGGGCGTGGCCTTTAACAATTTAGGGGAGAGAAAGGAGTTCTGGGACGACGGTGGAAGAACCAGCGAACCCGTTTGACCGTGCTGATTCGTCCATTGCTCTGGGTGATCGAACGTCGAAGGTGTATGTCGACTTCGACAACTGGCTGCCCCGAAGGCTTAAGAGACCAGAGGACGAAGGGGACCCGCTCCCCATTTCTTTTGTGTTTTCGATGGAGACCTCGCCGAGGAAAAATTCGTTGAGGAATAATTGTTGGACGAGAGACGACAGCTGGGACATCGTTCACGAGAAGCCGTTAAAGCGGAAGGTACCCGCACTGAGAGCGGCAGAATGAAATTGAACATACGCAGGCATTTCACCCATGGGAAACTTGAAGGATCAATTGTCACTTGATCTCAAGGGGGTTTATTCGCTTTGGGGAGGAAGCCGAGCTTTACTATATGCGGGTCGTCGTCGACGCGCTCAAGCCATGACCCCACAGAAAACAAAAGACACGGGAAGTTCGTCGAAAACTACGAACGTTTTTCGTACTGCTAATTCTCAAGTTCCTAGTTGCCAAGGGGATGAAGGACTATAAATTATTCACTTTGGAAGGAAGTTTGCACCACGTTGCGTGCGCATGTAAGCGCGCTATGATTGAGATTTCCCCAAGACCGGTTGCCGGTTTGGCGACCAAGGAGAGGAAACCCCATATCAAGGGTTAATGTGTTTGTCGTGGACGGGATATTCAAGGGCGGTATGGAAAACCGAAAAACCGAAAATGATGAGGGCAACCTTGGAGGCGCAATGACGCGAGTCGGTTGAGGAAGGGAAGTATTTTATTCTGTCTCACGGTCGTCGACCTCTGGCAGAGGAAACAGGAAAAAGAGAACGACATTCTGGATAAGGGGTGGAGGAGAAGGTAACAAGGATGCACGCCCTGTAGCAGACGTGACCACAAGAGAGGGAAAAGAGAAGGTAATAGGGGATGTGCAACTGCAGTAACAGAGGTGCACAAAAAAAGGGTAAGAGAAGAAATACAGTAACGAGGAAAAGAGAAGGAAAGTGGAAAGAGGAAGATGCGACCGCGGCGACGGGGCGCATACAAAAAAAAGAGGAGGAAAGTGAAGGTAACGGGGGATACGCAGGTGATTCATTTTATTATCCAAAAGCTACCGGGTGACGTCGATAACCAGACGTCACCCCAAACGGGTAATAGTCCGAGAATGGATCAGGGGGGAAGTCGTTCCGAGCAGCGGGTCAGTGGGGCGGCACACCCAAGGATTTTTCCTTCGGGAGTGAGGTAACGAGTCGAGCAAGGACTCGCAGATCATCGAGGGAAGCCCCTTGGAGAGCTTCACCTTCGATGCCATGAGCGCGGAGCAATGTGCAGTAGATGTCAATGGCTCCGTCGCTCTTTTTAGGAAATGATGGGGACGGTGGGGAAGACATTGCTTTCCTAACCGACAGAGTTTCGGTATGCCCTGCCGAGGGGATATCGACAACAGGAGGAGCAGCAGCAGGGGCTGCAGGGAGAGGGGAATCTGGAGCAGACGGTCGGGGGCAAACGTCGTCTGCGCGGGGATCTACGGCTCGTATGGGAGCTACGTCAGGGGTTGGAACTTGGTTGCCGAATTGGCGACTGAGGCGCGCTTCGGAGGGAGAGCACAAGGCGGATGTCCAAGGGTTGAACCAGACAAAGTCACCCGCCGCACTGTGACTTCGTCTGGGAGAAAAGGACGGGCGTCGCCTCGCGAAGGATCGGGATGAGTTGATAGGGGGAACAACATCCCAGTCGACCTGATTGATCTTTTCGAGTAAGGAGTGCAGTTCGAAGTTGGTGTCTGCTCCGCCCAAGGGCACAGTATAGTCCAAAAGGCACATGAGCTCGACGAGCTTCGGAGGAAGATACCAAAGCCGCCAACAATCGTACGCCTCCCAGAGCAAGGTAGCGGCTACCTTCACGCACCACTCCGTCAAAAAGACAACCCACAACCCGTGACGAGGATCAGTGAGATGGCTTTCAAAGTAGGTAAGGATGGGACCGAGCTCTGCCCAAAACCCTTGGCAGACCTCAAATTGTCCCCACCACGAGGGGAGTTGCTGGTACCGGTTGGGATAGTGTGACCGAGCAATTTCCCCCGCCTCAACCATTTGGTAAGCTAGGAAATACCCCGTGTCCGATCTCATCTTACGCTCAAATCGAACCGTATGCTGGAGGAAGGGGATGTTCCCGCGTTTCGTATATCGGAAATTGAGGGGGAGGATTGCGCGCGTGTATGACAGGGCATCGTTAGTCACCGTCAGTTGGTTATGCCACAGGCGGTCCGCCTCGAGCACGGGGTCACCCCGTGTCCAGCTGAGGAGGTTGTCAAGGTAATCACGCTCCCCCTCCGTGCGAAACTTCCACGTGTCACATCCGAAGGACGGAGGGATGAGGGCATCGGATAGGGATAGGTCGAGGCGGTCGAGGACGGCTTCCATGAACTGCAGGGATAGGCCCTGTCGGCCACGAGGGGAGGAACGACGCAGGATAGAAGGGGGAATGGCGACGCGGGCACGCCAATCGTAGGAGGAAATGGCTTGAAGGGGAAGGTGACCCGGTAACACCCCCGCACCGTCCGCAAAGTCGCGCCCGATGCTAGTGACGTCGCGCACGTCGATGACGGAAAACCAAGGAGTGGCCGCGTACAGTAAGGGATATTCGCGCATGGATTTACCTTGGAGCTCGGCTAGTGAGGGGTATCGACAAGGGGCTGATGAAGGATGGAGATCGGGATGAAAGACCGGTTCAGGAACGTTGGTGTTCGGGGGAAGTCGGGGTATGGAAGGAAGGTCGCTAGGAATGGAAGGCATGTGTGAGAAGCCCACACCGCGGCGACCGCGGGCGGTATGTCCGACAGTGGGATCCGATGAAGGAAACATGGAGATCGTCTTACTCTCACGCGAGCGGCGACCGATGGTCGGAAGAAAAAGGAAGAAGTTGGGAAGCAAGGGAGTGAAGCCGCTGCGCGAGAGCGCTCAGAAGGGGGATATGTAGTGCAATACCCGTCTTGGGTAGGGGGGAGGAAGGAAGTGAAAAAGAAAAAAATTGGATACTGTAGTCCGGGGTTGGGGGACACACGTGTGCGACGAAGCGCACGATTATTTTAATTATTTAATTTTATTTACTAATTAGATCTAGAATCTAGAGCCGAGAGCTACTGTACTCGCCCCGGCAGGGCTCTATATAACTTATCCCTTTGACCGAACAAGTCAATAAACCAACCCGAGTTGCCGGAGTTGAATGTCGCCTTGGTTGAAGTCCGTCTCTATCAAGACGCTTCCTTTTACCTAAGCCTACGGCATCCTCTATCGCTCGGGGTTCCCTTTTCTCTTTCCTTTATTTCCCTATCCTTTTCTATCTCTAATTCTACCTATTTTCCCTTATCTTGTGTTGGTGCCATCGGCCTCGGTTGCGACCGAACCGGTGTAGGTGTTTCGAGCCATCGGGCGACACAGTTGACGTAGCGCTGCTACTGTGACCCATTTTCCGACGGAGACCGTTGCAACGACGTCTCCCTCGAAGGGCTCCGTCGTATTACGAGCCAGTGTTGGTACCATCGGTGTCGGTTGCGACCGAACCGGTGTAGGTGTTTCGAGCCATCGGGCGGCACGGTTGACGTAGCGCTGCTACTTTCATTTCATCCCGTCGGGCTGCGTTGCGACGCCCCCGTCGAAGGCCTTGTCGCGTTACAAGGTGTCGAAGAAGCTCAACGAGCATTGGCCTGACAACCCAGTGGAACCGGGGTACCTACGTACGCGCCCCACTCTACACTCGTCGAGCAGATCTCTTCGCAAGTCTCTACCACACCGATCCCGGGCCGGGCTATTTCTCTGTGCCCCCCCCCCATCAGCGATCCGAGCTACTACGAGTCGCAAGCTCGTTTAAACGGAGAAGGGAGAGTAGGACACTCCGTAGCGCTGTGCCATCGGCAGTTCTTCTTTTTGTTGCTGTTGTTGTTTTTGCTGGACCATCGGACCGCGGTCTCTGCCCGACAGGCGCATTGCACTACAGAGGAGCCGCGCAAAATAGAAGGAGGAACCGCGATGCGGGCTCGCCAATCGAAGGAATGGATGGCCACAAGGGGGAGGTGACCGGGTAATATACCAGCGCCGTCAGCAAATTTATTTTCGATATTCACGGTGTCGCGAACGCCAAGATCGCAGAACCAAGGAGCAGCCGCGAACAAGAGGGGATGCTCACGCATAGACTTATCGTGTAGTTCGGCGAGGGAGGAGTAGCGACGAGGAGAAGGAGTAATTTGGGGAGTGGGTTGGAAAATCGGTTGGGAAGGAGGATTGTCAGGGGGAAGTCGGGGAACGGAAGGAAGACCACGGGGAGCCCGAGACTGGGCAGCGAAGCCAACACGAAGGTGTTTGCGGATAATATTCTCGCCCGCGCGCCTCGGCGATACAGGAGGTGTGGGGTTCGTCTTGTCCTTGCCCATGGTGACCGTCGGTCAGGAGAAAGCTGAAAAAGAGTCGAGATGGAAAATGCAGCTGGAGATCAAGGAGCGAAGCAGATGTGCAAGGACGCTCAGGAGGGGGATATGTAGTGCAATAAGGGGTTGCACAAGGGGGTGATGGGAAAAGAAACTATGTTGGAATGTGAATACTGTAGTCCGGAATTGGGAGACACACGTGTGAATATTTGCACAGCTTTTATTTTAATTATTAATTTTATTTAGTTAATTAGTTACCATTAATTGAGCTGACAGTAGATTAGATCTAGGATTTAGAGCCACGAGCTACTGTAATGGCTTCGTCAGGGCGATATATACTCATGCCCCTTGGCCACCAAGTCAGTAAAGGTAACCCGAGTTGCCGGAGTTGAATGTCGCCTTGGTCGAAGTCCGTCTCTACCAAGACGCTCCCTTTTACCTAAGCCTACGGCATCCTTCAGCGCTCGGGTGTCCCCTTTTTCCTTATCAATTTTCCTTTATTTCCCTATCCTAATTTCCCTTAATCTTGAGTGGGTCTCACCTTGTAGGATTGCGATCCGCAACGTGACGTCATTAGAGAGTTTACGCACTGCATATATGACTTCGTAAAATTTGGAAATGTGACTCACAACAGGCACGTGTAAATTCGGGAAATTCACCTTCCGCAGAGCCGTCTGTGACTACAAATATGAGAACGAGGGGTGCCCTTCGACGCTCACACTCTCTGAACAACGCCACCCACAACCAGAGAGGACATGAGGCAGAAAGACTACCAAATTGGCGTTGCTCGACGTCGTTTGAAAAGCCGTCACCTTGCGTTCTACGCAGCTCTACCTACCGATGTTGTTCCTCTTGTCAAGTACAGGGCATACAGAAAATTCCAACATTCTCGGCGAGATTATCACAAAATACAAGTGAGGTCTTTGCAGATTTCGTCTTCTACCTTCAACCTTAATGCGTACAGCGAGCTAGACGCAATGACTCAATTTCGGTTTCTCCCAAAGGAAATTTGTTCTGTTGCGAACATAATGGGGTGGCACGGCGGCTTGACAACTCGGTCTCGGTATCACTGTGACACAGTGACCGCATGCTGTATTGTCCTAAGTAAGCTTGCAACACCTTGTCGTTGGTATGATTTAGAGACCCGATTCGGTATGAGGGCATCAAAAATGAGTGAGGTGTTTTGGGAAGTCGTCGAAGGCTTCGTACAAGACCAGGGTCATATCATTACCAAAATGAGAACTGATCTCATAGCAGAGAGGGCGATAGATTGGTCAAACGCAATACATGAAAAAGGAGCTCCTCTGAATAGTTGCATCGGATTTATTGACTGCACTAAGATTGAGATATGTCGTCCAGGAGGTGAAGGTGCTATGCAACGAAGCTGCTACTCAGGTCATAAGCGTATGCACTGTTTAGTGTATCAAACCATAACCACACCTGATGGGCTGATCTTACACATGTATGGTCCAGAGGAGGGGCGTCGTCACGATCTTACACTGCTGAGGAACAGTGGTATCGAAAACAGTTTGCAGGAGTCTATGGTTTTGGATAATAGGCAGTTCTCAATTTATGGAGATGCAGCATATGTTATGCGCCCCTGGCTTCAGACTGCTTTCCCACGTTTGACGGCGACACCAGCCCAGCAATTCTACAATAAAGCTATGAGTGCGGTCCGGGAGGCGGTGGAGTGGTCTTACAAAGACATAAAGCAGATGTGGTCATCGCAAGACTTTCAAAGAAATTTGAGAGTCAGAAAGTCACCTATTGCTTTGCTTTACATTTATGGAGCCCTTCTGTGGAATATTAAGTGCTGTTTCGGCCATGGAGGGCAAGTGTCAGCATATTTTGATTGTAAAGCACCTTCGATTGAGCGATATTTTCAACGTCCTAATCATGCTTAGATGTTTTGTATCAACAGAAAACAGTGGGAAGTAAACTCGTTTAGGGATTCCTAATCGTTAAGTTTTCTACAAAGTGCTGTGAGAACGCTGACTAGACTACTGCGTTCTTTAATGGCCTCTTTTCGTTCCTCGATATCTATTTCCGATTTTCGTTCCTCGACCCCAATTTTTCGTTCCTCAATTAGTATTTTGCGTTCTTCAGTTTTGGCAAGACGTTCAGAGGCTTCTTGTTGTCGTTGCTCGCGCTTTTGCTCCAGTTCTAGACGTCTAGATTCTAAATCCAGTCTTTTCTTTTCTGCTTCCCTGCGTGCCTCCATGTCTTGTATCATGAGTACTTTTTCCTCTCCGTCTGAGTCACACAACACGCGGCGACGTTTACTGGTATTTTTCCTGCGTTCGGCGTTTGCTGATATTTCCTCATCGTCTACTGCCCCCTCGCCAGTTGAGTCCAATCCGCGAGAGCTGCCGGAGTTTGTATGCCGCTGCAACGCCTGTGCGCGAATTAATCTCCCCGCCTCCATTAACCTACGCTCTTTGGCATTTCTGTCTTCTTTCTCTATGCACTGGCTTTCGTCATGCTCATCAATTTCGAGCAACAGATCGTCCAAAAGTACCTCTTTCTCCCCCCTAACCTCAATAATTCCTGATGCGTTCAAGTTGCTTCTGTTCTTTCGTCGGCGATCTGCAATGATTTTTTTGAACCTGTCTCTCACAGATTTCCATGTTAACGATCTCATTCCTTCACGATTGGTCCCGGCGGAAGCTTCTGACATCATTTCAACTGTCTCTTGAAACCTAGCAGTAGTCTCGCCATGGTTTGCGAGGTGTGCACTGGTTGTGCTAACGGCTTTTAGGATTAGTAGATCACACGCTGGACTGTACGAAAAGCGTCGATTGCGCGAGCACGTTCGGAGAGGAGCAGCCTGAATTACGGTTTCCGCTGGCGACGTGTTGACCGACGATTGATGTGGTGGGTGAACAGGCAGAGGATCAGAGGGTAAAGGTAGAGCTGAGGCGGAGAAAACGGAGTTGGGATCGGGAGGAAATTGTGGGGAGACGGCATTGTTGGCGTTGCCGAATGGACGGATCGGGACCCTTTGAGCTTGCACGGGAGGATTTGCGGTTCGTCGAGAGAAGGGGCCAGGATGCTGAATGGCTTCGCGGGTGGGAGTTTCCCGTACGGAGGAAGTGCCCGGGAGGTAGGAAGAGGCTGCCGCGTCAAGCTCGCCGGCGGCAGGTGATTGCAGTCGCTCTGGTGGTGCAGATGCAGAGCCAAATTCTGATTCAGTAGCAGGTTTTGGGGATAAGGGGAGAAAATCCGACATGCCCTGGGTCTGTGGGACGTCAGAATAGACGGTGGGTGAAAGGGCTGTCCTTGTAGTTGTGTTCCAGATTTGGCGGGGATCTGCGGATTCGTCACCATTTGCTTTTCGCAAGATCGGCTCTCTGGACGAAAAATGACATGGCTTCGGAGGGCGTTTTCGTAAGAGATGGCATCGTGGACTACGTGTAATGAAAATTGCCTTCCTTGCCACGAAATATCGAACTGCGTAAACTCTCTATTAGCCATCGGGCTTCTGTGTTGGGGCACCAGTGGTGCTTTTCTCAGAGTTGGTTCCATCGGAATCTGGTTGCGACCGATCCGGTGTTGGTACTTTGCCATCGGGCTGGTCGACGGCGTAGCACTGCTACTTTTTCTTCTTTCCCGACTGGCTACGTTGCGACGTCCCCGTCGACGACCCTATTAAGGGTATAAGGTATCAAGGCGCTCCACGAGCATTGGATTTACGACCCAGCGGATTCGGTCTGCCTAGACACCCCGCACTCGTCGAGCATTTGCGTTTTCAAGTCTTTACCACATCTATAATCCCGGGCCAGGATTTTCTTCCTTTGCCCCCCCTTTCTGGGATTCGAGCTACCGCGGGCGGCAAACTCGCATAAAGGGAAAGGGAGCTCCAAACCCTCCGTGGCATTGCGCCGCCGGCTGCTTTGGTTGTTTAGTTTGTTTGTTTGTTTTCGGGCCGTGAGGGTCTTCGACCTTGTCCACTCCCTACCAGGCGCATTGCTCCACAGACACCTTCGCGCGCATTTTAGTTAGGGACCGGCACGGGTCGGGTCGCGCGACACGCGAGCGAGCCAGGATCTGCCTCCACCCGTCAGCGCTGGTACATCACAAAGCGCTGCTCCGGGGCGCCCAGGTGTCGGTCCTCTCGTGCGTGAGCGAGACCTACCCCGAACCGCTCTACCACACTGCTACCTGGCCCGTGACCGGTTCCGTGAGCAGGAGGAGTCCCCCGTTTTCCGCCGATCAAGGGTTACCGTCGGACTGTTAGCTACACTCCTCCGCCGCTGGGGGTGTTTATGCCACACCAATAGCGGAAAGTTTGTGGATGGCTGTTGAGCTCCCACTTTGGCTGAGTGAGCTCACTTTGATGTGCTCTGTAAATCACTACCGGTCACTATAGCGGTGCGGTAGTGCGCCCTAAATCAGATTATTTCCTTGGTTTGGACAACGTCCGAACCCAGGAATTTGTTCAATCCCTGTGCAATCCTCCGGACAGGGCTTGGGCCGCAACTGCAGGAACGATGAAATTCGCGGGCCGCGAGTTTCAGGCTGTGTAGTACTTAGTCCCAGACCAAGCAGGTCTGAGGAAAGGCATCGCGCACACGGATGACATTCGTCCTGAGCGAAATTTGCTTCTCTTTGCGTTCCCTTTAATACAACATTCCTCTCTAATTCCCTACTGGCAAATACGGTACCTTTCCACGCTTACGCGTTAGCGAACAGCACAAGTTGTTACAAGAGCTAGTAACTAGCTGTAGTCATCGTGGGCACCTCTTTTTTCTTCTCGTCGACCTCCAACGCATATTCCTCGCGAGCAGAGATGAACTTAATCATCTCTTTCGGGTCTAGGCTTCTCAAAACAGGATGCCTGATGACGTCCAAAACGACTGAGTTACTGTAGTCCGTCTGCCTCTGGTTCATTGAAACCGGGAGCGTTCATGTTGACTCCCAGTGAAGCGAGCTCGCGGTTAAGCTTTGGCATTCACTCGATAATACAGAAATCGTACGAAAGTGATTCCGCGGAACAGTTTTAAACTGTGGCCACTCTTGCACGATGCGAAGCCCTTGGCGACCAATGCTGTGACACTGATTTCTCTCTTTACTTCATGAGGTAAACTACAGTACTTTTAGTATCTCCAGTTGCCCTTCGAGCCGATTGGGACCTGCTACTCAGGTTTCTTCGACCGTAGGTTCCCTGTCTTCGCCGAGTCCGCATGCATCAATATTTCTTGTCACATGCACAAAGCCCATTACAAATAGTAGCCTCACCTATCACATATTAGGCGGCAGCCCAAAAAAGAGAAGATATCTTACTCGTTGCCTTTTGTCCGAGTCAGCTACCACACCAGAAGATAATCTAAATTCAGTTGAGCTATTTTCATATCAGTCTATTAATGGCAAATTGGGATTTCTAGGGACCACTGTGAGTCCTTTCGCCTCCTTCACGTCCAGTCAAGGGTCAGGCACTGACCATGACCTCGTCAAGCAAAGTACTTTGTTGAAAGTAGTCAAGCAGTATGGAACTGTCACCACATTCTCTAAGCCAGTGTCGAGAGGACCTCGCCAACTCACTATCGCTATATTTTCAGATGCTGGAAGGCCTTCCGAATATGGCTAACTTGGATATGTCGGTGGACTGCTGATTTGACCTCTGTCACATGGCTCTCATATGCACACTATTACTTGGGCTTTACATCTTTCCCAAAGACCGACATAATTTATTGCACCTTTTCTCATCACTTTCGACGTGCCGCACACCTCAAGATAAGTCCATAATTGCGGATGTATCATTGCTGTGCGACCACTCCGAAACTCATCAGCTTAACCGGGTTGTTTGGATACCAGGTTCAGCTAATCCACCAGACCCCTTAGCGAAGCGCGACAGCCCGTTAGCCGAGACCTTACAACTATTGCTATTTGATGGAACACTTCCACAGTTCAACAGGACTGAATCAAGATCTTCAAATGCACCTTTGGGATAGCCGTCTACTTCAAAAGGGGAGGAGTATCAGGCATGAGTTGTACAGTTGTACAGCTATACAAGTGTACAACAGCAATGCAAGCTGATCATGAAGTTTGACCTCCTGTTCAATTTTCTGTACAGTAGATGATAATGCAATAATTGCATGGCAGATGCCTTCTAAAGTTTAAGTCAGCCTTCTGACTCGCTCTTGCGTGTCAGATCGAGAAGTCGAAGGCACTCCTCTTCAAGGTATTGCCGTGCTTTCTCTGCAAATAACGTAGCATACGTCCACATCCCCTATCCTTTGTTCGCGCTTGAACCTTTAGCAGTGTACTTAAGCTGAACTCCCTCGCGTCGCTTTGTAGAGGCCAGGGGCTAAGCACAGCACTATCTAAGTATCGGATAAAAGCAAATCCAAGGCACTTTGCCTACTTGCTGTAACCCTCAACTCGCCGCCTACATACTGCGCTCAGCCTGCCCCTCTAACTAAATAACACGCGCCACACGAGCTGAGATGTAATCATTCATGCTTTCAATGTCAAGCACTTCCTTTACAAGACTCTATTCAGCTCAGACTGTGTCCTTTGTCATACCTTCATTCACTCTGTAAACAAAAAGGCAAAATGCCTTTCCGAAGGATTTCGCTCACAGAGAGAGGTTCATGTATCACAAATTGGATGCGCCCAATTTCCAACTCAAAGAATACTCTCTAAATGTCATCCGTAACGCGTTGCCCGACATGTCTCATTTGAACAAGCTTTCCATTTCACGTGCTTCTTTCCCTTTCTTCTGACCGACCGGAACAGAAAACCCATCCCGATCTTACTCAGGAGCGGTACAGTCTTCACAATCAGCCCCCGAGGACATATCCGACGTGAGTCTCTGGGGCGCAATGCTGCAGTCGCAGAAAGGGCAACGGAGGCAGCGTCCAACATTCCCGCAACACTTGAAGCCTGGAAGGAGCAGCTTGCATTTCTCACGTTTGATGCAAGTGGTGCACCGGGGGCAGGACACTGGTGTGCATTCCCAACGGCCAGTACGAGTGTCCACTATGCAACGTTTGCCACACCGAGAGCTTCCGTTTGCAGGTGCAGGAGAAGTCAGGAAGAAGAAAAGAACAACGATGAAGAGGTGAGAAAGTGCCATGTTTTTCTGTCGATTTGTGGACCTCAAAGCATAAACTGATGAGAACAGAAGTGGGAAGTTCGATGATGACTGAGTTCAAATTGCTGCGAAAAGATGGCCGAGTCTTCCGTTTCCCTCGTGTGTGTGCCACTATTTATACATTTGCCGTTCCTGCGAATGGCTTGTATTTGCGCTATCCCAATGACGCGCTTATTTGGCAAACTACCCCTCTATCGCGGCCCACGGCCTCGGCCCTGATCCATGACGAGAAGCTTATGCCAATAATGCGTGGGAGATACGTCCTTGCTTCCTAGCTCACATCGAAAGTGATATTAAGCACTCCGCTATTCCTCGTGCTCATATCATAGCTCTCGAGCGTTACCACACCTCGTAGCCGGGTGACAACTCCTGTATATCGTTACTGTTGTCTGGTGGACGTGAGATAAATGTGAAAATTTCGCTATGTCTTCAGCGTCAAACAGCAACCACATCAATGCTTTTGGGGATTAGGGGACGCACTCTTCCAAGCGTAGAGTTCGAAGAAGCAGATTACAAATTCCTCTAGGTGGACACTGTACCACTGCGTTAGTTGGCTTTCCGATCGCTTTTTTAGCCGATGGCAGGGTGAAATACTACCTTCTTTAGAGCCCTATCGTTTCATATGTCCGATCTCGAGATTTTCCCGCTCAAACTGTAGCGAGAGCTACCTTATGCATTTTTGTGCAGTTATTGTTCTACAAGAACACAATTTCATGAGTATCATGCATGCTTCGAAGAGACAATAGTACAAAAACGGAAAGGAACCATTCAGGGTCAGAATCGCTCGAAAAAATATGAAATATCTCATGGGTGCTATTCATGCGTTCGACATTTCTCATAGTGACATCATCTGGAGAGACAGAAGCCTAACCTAACGTGCATTTTGTTCCAAAACGTCGTTATTCTAGGGCGCAATGTATAATCCTGATGTCTTTCTCTGACCGCCATGAATCTCGTTAATGTACACTCATCGTATTTTACGAGTCATGCCCTGTCATTACTCAAAAATTCAAATCTCATTGTAACTTTTTTATTTTGAGGGGAGGGCTTGTGTTGCTTCCAGAAGACATAACAGGACTATCGGAGGTTCGGTCCATTATCCTCGTACAGAACTGAGGTGTTGTTGTGGAAGAACGGGGGAAATTTGAGTGGGTTTTAATTGCCAAAAAGCTGTGCATGAAGCTTGGCACTGCTCCGTCAGAATTGAAGCTGCTAGTTGCACGGGGTTTAAAAGCTTAGCGTGTCGCACTTGTAAGGGGGGTGCCTTGGAAAACGCTTGAGCTCGGAAAAAGCGCTTGCTGACGAGGCCGAACAGCCTAACAAGGGGCATCACTTGACAGTAACGCTAGGACAATATCTCATCAGCAATGAGACATGAGATACACGCAAGATGAAACAACTACACTTCTACCAGAAAAAAAAACTTTCTCCGTTATTGCCTTCTGTATTGCGCTTAAACAGTTAGATACGATGAAGTTCGGTGTTATCCGAAAGCACCCGACTTTAGAGGCTGTGTGCAAGCTACAACCGTTCAAAATCACGGCTGATGCCACTACTTTATATGAATTAGCCTGCAGGAGGACAAAAAGCAGGAAACCAAGACTTATAATGTTGTGCGTCTTGGGGCGAGACGCCGAAGGCGACGTCTCGAGTGCGTGTGACGGTAGAGATGCGCACGAGCGCGAGGACAGTGCGCACGAGCGCAGGGACAGTGCGCACGAGCGCGAGGGCAGCGCACACGAGCGCGGGGTGTGATAACCACTAAGCAAAAGGGGAGGTGCCGTTGGCCAACGACATGAGAGAGGAATGACTGGGAGTCATATGAAGGAATCACCACACGGGGACAGTGCGCGAAGGCACCTAGCAAAGTCTTGCTAATGACAGGGTGAATGCTCACCAAAGCGTGAAGTTTACTTCGTTCGATGTTCCGTACCCCTCTCTCTCTTCGGCTTTGCAGACAACCCTCTACGATATGTATCCTATCCTATTTCGAGCAGTTGACGGTTTCCTAGGAACAGACAGTGTCGGTTCGAACAGTGTCAGTAGGCTGAACAGTGTCGGTAGGGCGAACCGTTGCAGTAGTGCAAGAAGTGCCGGTAGGGCGCACAGTGTTGAAACACCTGCACACGTAAAGCTCACTGAAGGTACAGTACGAGCACGAGTAGACCAGTCCCCCCCAACGAAGTCTTGTGGGACAAAGAGGCCTTGTATGGAAACCTTGTACAGTGCATCTAATGTTGACGAATGACACGTTTGTATCAACATATAAGGGCACGAGTGCACGATTATTAAGCGCATGGGCAAGGCGGTGTCAGTTTATATTGCTACAATTGTAAAGCCAATCAGGCCTTCCCAAATTCATTTAGAGTCTGCAGCGTTCAGAGGTTCAGCTGAAAAAAGGAAGGGTGGGACGGAAGAGGGTAGTTCAGGAGATAGGTACACTTAATACAGCAATATCACACAAACGGGTGAGAGTTCACCAGTCTTCAGTAAGTCCCAGCACTTGATTGATACTTGGTAGCGTTTCACTTTCGGGTAGGGCTTTCTCGTGAGAAGGGAGGGCGACAATGACTGTCGACGAACGGAATGGCGAAGCATTTTCACTTGTTCTTTGTTGATATATTCAGTTTACTTCAAGTGCGTTCTGATGCCGCCCTATTACACTAGTAGTCAAGCAACGCAATCATACGAGACCTTAGCCACCTTAGAGCTATGCAAATACCAAAATGTCGCGGGGAATCGTCCGTGCCACAGTATTCAGAAAAGTAGGATACTGCACACAGGGCATTACTATTCTAGCCTAGATAGCGGCCCCATACATTGCATTATTGGTTTCTCACACTTAAAAGATTCTCAGGTTTCACCTCATTTGTCTCAACATGTTGTAGAGTGATGGGGGGTAGAGAAGAGTGTCTTGGGATCCTGCTGGCAGAGGGCGCGGAGGGAGTAGGGACAAATGCAGCGCTGGCTGTCGAAATGTACTACCGCGCGATCGAGATATCTCATGATTGCAGCGCTGCGTTCAACCTAGCAC
Source organism: Chondrus crispus (assembly GCF_000350225.1). NCBI lineage: Eukaryota > Rhodophyta > Florideophyceae > Gigartinales > Gigartinaceae > Chondrus > Chondrus crispus. The sequence goes on from NW_005178995.1 coordinate 63,859, forward strand.
TTGCAATGAGTGAGGGAGGGAACGGGGTTGTACAGAATTCAGCGCGTGCAGTGCAGCTATTTGAGGATGCAGTTGAGGAACACGATGATGTTGATGCAATGGTCAATCTCGATAATCTGCTGGAGCACGGGGCGGAAGGAGTGGAAAGAAATGCAGCACAGGCTATGGAGCTCTACGAGTGCGCACTCGACAAGAGTGATGATATCGATAGGATAGTTAGTCTCGGAGCCTTGTTGAAGAAGGGCGCGGAGGGAGGGGTGGGAAATGTGGTTCAGGCTGTCGAATTGTACGAGCGTGCGATCGAGATGCACCAGGATCGCGGCGCTGTGCTCAATTTGGCGTGCCTACTGAGGGACGGAGGGGACGGGGTCACGCGGGATGCAGCGCGGGCAGCAAAGTTCCAGAGCACGATGAGGGGGCGCGGTGAGGGCGAGGCGATGGAGGCTCTCGGCCAGCTGGTGCGGTACGAAATCGGGCGGAGCTGGGCATACAGTAGTATGGGGCAGACCGGCGCCCATGCATGGCTTCGGGCAATCTGCAAGCCCCGCGGAGGGCCGGGGTAGGCGGCAGGCGAGGAGGAAGTGGACGACTGCGCGGATAACTTTTGCAGACGTCGTGTGCACTGGAGACGAGGAGAGAAGGGATTCGCTGTGCGGCAGTGCGATTGTGGGAAGGGTACGTGGTGTGTGGAGATACTCTTCCCCAAAAGCATTACACCCCCGTACAGTAATTAGTGTTAGCGCGGATTTACTGTTCACAGTATCTCCTCCCAGTTGGTCAGCAAACGCAGAGCATCCATCACCACCAGTTTGACCTCATTTGGGCAAGGGGAGGTAGTTTTTTAAGTTAATTTATGAAAGGTGTTATCAAATTATACTTTCGGTGAAGGGTACGACATGCGATTTTCTACTGTACCTAGCGCACACGCAATGGAGAGGAATACAATCCAAAATATTTCTTTACTATCCCGATAATCTGATCGTTGCCGCCTCTTGGAGCGCTTCACGACATGCCGGAATTTAACTCACAACAAATAAAATCCAAGAAATTACGGCCATATTCCGAAGTTACCAATTGAGCAGCTGGCCCAGTCAATTCAGCCTCCCATCCCTGCCCATTTGGCCCTTCCAGGCTACGTGAAGTACCTCTTCATGAAACTCATGAAACTAGGGCTTTATTAAAGTGAAATAGACAGAGACCCCTCTCTATTTCTCTACTTCACTTGAATAAAGACTTAGTTTCATTCCGTATTCAAAGAGGGAGGCATGTCTCGTCCTATCGAAGGGTGGGTGCGCTTGAGAGAGAGGCAAACAGGTACAGTATGCGTTGTCACACGGGGCAAGAGGGCGGATCTGAGAGGTGATATCGGCCCGAGTGTGCCCCGTGTGACAACACACTTGTCTCTCGGCTGACCCCTGAGGAAAGTATACCCAATTAAATAAAAAAACTCACCAGTCGAAACTGTCTCCGTCGAGATCGCCTCCGCACACCCCCTCGTATCCAGCCTATTTCGTTTCATCCGTTCCCCAATATTGCGAAAAACTACTGTTATCACAGGTGCCCTAGGGCACCTTCGATATCAGCGGTGTTACCGAAGGTTGCCCTAGGGCACCGTCTATAACAGTAGTTTTTCAGAAGATTGCGAGAACTGGGCATGATCCTCAATATCACTACAATATCATCACACATGCAGGAGCTTGTGCGTTGCGTTTTGGCGACATACTGCGTGTCGCGCCGACACTGCCGCACTGTGCTGATATGTACAACACAGGTTGTCCCCTGGTTGGTATTGTGCCATAATTGTGCCAGCCGTGAGATAAAGGCTTATGACTCGCACGCAGCCTCACGTCCATGCATTTATAAACACACAATGTACCCAAGGGTAGGCCATTGCGTGGCGATAATTGCAGTCGGAGTCACAAATTTTCATCTTCGCTCTCCTTCAGCCGTTGCTGTGATATGTACGCGTCGAAATTTGACAGTTGTCCTGGGCAATCTTGCTATCCAGATATTTCACGTTTCATCCGTATAAATCGCTGCGCGTCAACACGGGACAAAAACACAGCGTCAGGGTTCCCTTGTCTCACCGCTTTTCCATATGACATATGGAAAGGCGGTGAGACAATCGAAATATGATCAACAACAGTACATTGTACTGTTGTTGATCGTATTTCGATTTTCACTGTCGGCATGAATGCAAGATACGCACTACAGGTACTACTGTCGGGTGCTGATAGCGGCGATAGTCTAATTGACTTAAAGAACCTAAACCCGAAAGGGCGGCTATCATGACTACATGTACTGTAGTCACGAGAGAGTAAACCCCGAGGGGAAGATAGAGGATCCTCGACGGCATTGGTGCCGAATAACCGAGCTTCTATCGCTTAGCCAGGGCATCCTCTCCATTGCGTTGCGAGAGGCCCTTCTACCATCCTACAGTCATGGACAGCAAAGCTGCCCCGAAGGGCCCATCCACAACAGTACAGTATTTAATACGGATAAGGAGCCCGAGACAGCTAGCTAGTGCAGTATAGAAGCACCCATAGGATAGGCAAAGAACCAATAGCAAGAGCCATTTTCCCTCGCATATCCGCGATGAGTATCGCTGGCATATTCACGGCCAAATGGGCATTAGAAAAGACGCGATCTGATCATAGTTGAAGTAGTCATGGATTTACTGCTGTAACTGTCCTTGGTCCGTTCGACTTACCGTGTGTGGCGAGACCCGTTCTCCCGCGCGTTTTGGAAATGCGCGCGTCAATTGCGACTCTGATTCAGGTTTTACGCCAACTTACGACTTCGCCAGATCAGCTGGCGTGCACTTGGTACAGCTTGGCACCAAGCGCAGCTCCACAAGGTTTCCAGAATTCTTGCCCATCTTCACCGCCGTTGCCTACCTATCTGCTATACAAAACGTCTCTCCCATCGTTAGATGCATAGTACGCCTCATAAGACGCCTCGCATCACACCCGTCCTTTCCGCCACACGGCCCTCTGCTCCGACGGCTGCGCCCCCTGATGGCGCACGTTTACAGACAGCCCACACCGAGTCATGGCGCTGTCGACCAACTGGAGTAGCTACTCTTTCAGCTCCCTTTGATGCCACTCACGATACACGGCGTCTCTCATAGGGCACTTACGGAGGATTAGTCGGTCATGGAACTGTTGTGGGGAAATTCGGTGTGTGAAGCCGATGGGAATTGCAAGAGCGCACCCTCTTCGTTGCTACATGGCAAGGTTGGCCCAGACATATTCATCCTCGTCGCATAAATGGGCCTCTTGAGATCGGTTGTGGTAGGGTTTTCACCGAGTTGAGGCTTTTTTTTTCCGACACTCGAGCAAAAGGTAAGGTGCCGCGCCTAGATTTCCTTCCTCACCTCCACAAATGTAATTTACGTGCCGTACCTGGACTTGTCCATTTGTGTACAGTGGAAGAGTGAGGGCCGTTCCTAACGAAGAGTTCGCATACGGGGAGCTGGTGCAGCAAATGATTGCGCTTTATTGAAAATAACTGTTATAGGTGTCAAATGTTGTAGTTGCACTGTGCTGTGAGGGGAGAGATATAATAGAAGAGTGAGAGGGTTTGGCACGGTTACAACCTGCTAGTTGCACATTGGCATTTCCACCGTAGCAGCATATGCAGCTACGGTTGTTTCCGTTTTTAGGATAGCACGAATCGCTTTCGTGAACGACCACCACATTTCCTTCAGATTCTTTTTTTTATGTTCTTCGTTTGCTGTGAAAACCATCATATTCCTCTCACATCTGGGTGCGTGAGACCAATCATCTTCTGTTATTACGGTATGTGCCAGGGCCCTCCCTGCCTGGGACATTCACCTTCGTCGCCAACCGCGTATGCTTTCCCATGCACTTTTACATCAGTATGACATAGGACACCGCCTTTCATGTGCACAATGTGGCAAGCCTCTACGCACGTTCAGCACCCCGCGGTGCCCGCATTCAAAGCATCAAAACACAGTTGCCATAGGACACGCCCATGAACCTGCATGCCATGCCCCAGTCTTGAAATACCCAGTCGCAATCTCGTGCATGCCCTAAAACCCTTAACCCCCTGTAGTCATCCCTACATAGATCCTTACTTGTGTCTGTCGCACACCGTCTACCCTTGCTAATTGCCCCCTGTTTCTTCCAGAGTCCCCACTTCCTCCCCTCACGTTCCCCTCCTGTTACTTTGTTGCGCTATAGTACTTCATACCTGGGGGTACCCTGCTTCCAAAACTGCGTCCCTGTCTCACCAACCCCTCCTTGTTACCCAATCCGCAAACCACCCTCCGCCATGCCTTGCAGTGCATCACGCGATTCCAACAAACAGCTACTTTCCCCAATCGCTGTCTATACGGCTAATCCCACTCGCCGCAGATCATGCCGTGTTGATGGGTGACAAGGCACTATATCTTGCGTCTACATGGCACATGTGTGATGATGCAGTTGAGCTGCCTTCAACACTGATTCTCAGCTCTAACGCCCACTGAAAGAAGGAAAAGCATCCCTGCATCGTTTTGATAGTGTTTGCATCTCGTAAACCGCAGAAAATGAGTTTTCAAAAGAAGTTATGATAGCTTCGTGTCCGTAATAAAGACGAGCGCCCCGCTGCATTCCCTGCCCTTTGCTGACCTTCACCGCATACGGGAAAGCATTTTGGTCTTTGGGTTGTTCCCTCTCTCGCGTTCACCTCATACATACCCGAGAAAGTTGACCTTACGATGGACATGGCCTTTTGGTATGCGGCAAAGGCGTTAGAATTGAAAGCCCTCTGAAAGCGCCGCGGTGTCGGCCTTTGGCAAGGGAGGCTATCTTCTTTTCGGCACAGGACAACGACATCAATGTTGAGGGAGAAAACATCGTTGATATGAATATTTTTAGATTTTAGCAGCATATTCTCTCACTGCTCAATGGTTTCTCGTTGCACGTATCCGGGAGATTTCCATGTCTCAACATTTGAACATCTGGTGGAGGCACTAATCTGATGTCTGACACGCAACCTGGCGGTTGGACAAGGGTATCTAAAATGGAGCTTTGGGGAATGCGGTCAGTGTGGGAAGCAAGAGGTTTCTGGCTAGTGTCATTTCTCGCTCTATAACTTGCGCGTTATCTGTGCATTACAGGTCTTTGCACCTAGTCGATCGAGAGCAGTTGTGTTGAACATCGTTCGAGTTCGCCGTGCGCAATGGTACGAATCGAGGCTGGCCTCGATGTCGTGAGAGGGCAATTCACCATATCCCCAACACCTAAATATCACCGTCCTCGCCCTTGCTTGAGTAGACAGTAGGCGAGAGGGCGAGCGCCTGTTATGTCTTGAGGAAGTTCCGTTGGTTCTTAAGGGATGAGAAGCATTGTTGTACTCACTATCTCCACAAGAATCGAGTACTTTCTTCTTCGCGTCGCATCTTAACGAGGAACGACCTGTGAGTCCCAAGAAGAGGAGGCGATTTTCCTTCATTTCCGCATATCTTACTGGTTGGGATAAGTACGCTAATATTGTACTTTCGCAAAGTGGACCCCGTTTTTCGCTGATAAATTGACTCTACTTCCTCTATTTTGCGTCTTGGTCGCATCTTCTGAACCCTGTTCCCAATTCCATTCGTTTGGTGAATTACATGTTAATTTTGGATGCTTTCTGACTGTTTCAGCAGACCCTGTCTTATAGTTTCAAGGAGCACTTTCTCCATTAAAAAGCAACCAATGTACCACTACGAGAGCCTGCCGGACGAACCGACCCATCCGGATCTAGTCGTATTGTAATCAGAGCCCTCCATTTTTCTTCTACAGTTGCATCGCTTTCCATTCTCGTTTGTGTCCAAAGCAACACTTTCCTCTCATTTCAGGGCGGACCGTACTTCGGTCCTTTGTCGTGCTTTGGGATCTGTCCTAGTCTGTGGAGAAGGGTCGTCTCCATCCCCGTTTGGATATCGACCATCGGGACATGCCTGAACTATCTGTGAGGAAGCAGTTTCTCTCGGGATCATGGTTCTAGTCTACATATGCCGTCTATAGAGACCGTAACTGTTATACAGTTTCATTTCCTTTGAATTAGGGTAGCATCTCCACAATATCCAGTGGCATTTTGGATGGGGTCCTAGACAACCGACATCAGATATTACAATGATTGGCCATCTCCCAGAATCAACACGACCCACTTTCAGCCCACACCTGCAGCTCTCTACCTCATTCCGTAGTACATTCATGCATTGTATTTTAATCCTGCTCAACAATAGCGCCATCGTTTCTGGAAACCACTGTCCACAACTGTGCAATAAAACCCTAAGCTTGTATCAGCCTAGGCTTCTTCTCAGCAAACCAAACGAGGTGGAGTTGTCTCATCTCTGAACATCATGGACAGCTCTACGTCTATATAAGACATGCCCGAACCAGTTACTTTGTCCTTCAACATCCCTCACACCAAAAAGCCTTTCTCCAATCCAAACCAAAAAGCATCAAATCATCCGAAAAAGCAGGTCTACCTCTCCAATATGATTCATCGCCGCACCTGTTTTCTCTTGGCCCTCCTCGTCCTGGTCACAATCGCCTTTGCTGTGAATGACAGGAGCATCGAGGAAGACATCTCCATTCAACAAGATGCCGCGAAGGACATGGAAGTTTCAGAACGAACTTATATCTCTCCTGGTAAATGTCGTTGCCGTTGCAACCGAAGCAAGCACGCTGCTATAAATCATTGCCGCAAGCATCATTATTTCGGATATTGCCATGTCTCTCCTTGCAAATTCCATCGTTATCCATACCATGGATGGTGGTGCTGCTATGGTCGTCGTTACCCTCATTAAGACTGCTCGGTGAGCCACCCGTACCACCTGGAGTGCAGTTGTTAGAATGGACCCAAAGGGTCACAATGGAATTATCAAATTCTTTGTTAGTCTGGAAGTTGACGACTGCTGCTTCAGTCTCCAGGCCAATACATCGCAAAACAATATCAAGTCCCTTTCATGAAGTGTAGTTGCTCTCAAAATTACCCGCGAAGCGTACCTTTAGTTGGCAGTGTGTGTCGGCATTGCGATGTACCCCCTTTTAGTTTCAAATAAACGCGATGAGTACCAGTATCAATGCGCGTTCAGACAAAAACGTCTTGTTTCCCTACCAAAAATTCAACAATAGATCTTCCGTTCAGTTATCCGTTAATCAATCAAAGATCGCGAATCTAGGGTCACTAGAAATACTGTAATATTTCTAGTGACTGTACTGTAATAGAGTATTTCTAGTGACCCTATATTGGGAGTAGTGTCACCGGGAAAATAGTGCAAGTGACGCCAATAGGTGTAGCCAAGGTTTGATTTGGGGTCACCTTGATAGTATAGGCGAAACTATTTGCAGTAACTGGGTGTAAGTGTAACTTTCAGTGTGCCATCGAATGCCCTATTTATTAGTCTTTAAAATTGTATCAGTAGGTTTACGCAAGCAGAATTCTGAAATGAATTTTTTCAAAATTCTGCAATACGTATGACAGGTGAAAAAGGTAACAGAATTCTGCAATGAAGCTGTGTACTATTGCCGAAAAGTGAGCAGTTAGAGAAAACCTGTGAGAAACAGATGTGAGAAATTCGGGGGCAGTTGTCCTACATGAGCGCGCAAAATAGTACTACTGTAGTATTGCATAATAAATCTCTCGAACTCATGCTCTGTCGCCCCGTCCGCCCTCACATCATCCTGTTTCCCTCCCCAGTATGGTCGCGCACGTCGGCACGGTCGTGGGGAAGCGGAAGCACAGCGCGTCGTCGGGCCGGCACAGCGTCGCCAGGTCGTCCCCGTAGCACAGACGCGGCGCCACGCACTCGCTCGTCGGCGAGCAGAACGCCAGGTTCAGCCCGGACGTCGCGCGCGACACCGCCTGCAGCGGCGCCGCCTGCGCGGGGGACAGCAGCGTCAGCGTCAGACGCGTGCAAAGCGTCTTCATGTTCGGGCGTGAGATCGGAGAGCCGGCGGCTTTTCTTCGCTGGTCGGGGTGAGGGATGGGTGGGGGCGGAGTGGTGTTGGGTTGGAGGTCGGGCCGGCGGCCGCGTAGTGGCTTTAATAGTTATGTACGGTGTATGCATGGTATGGTTACAGCATGCATTGCGGTTTTGCCTCGTGCGCCAACGTGGAAACAACTGTGTGTACAGAAAGCGAGGGAGCGTCTGGGGGAAGGGAGCGGAGCGGGGGTTCGGTCGCGAGAAGCAGAGGTGTGGCGGAGGAAGATGGAGAGAGGGGAGCGGTGGGGAGCGGTGAAGAGAGGTGAGGAGAGTGAGGAGCGGTGGAGAGGTGGAGAGGAAGGTGGGGACGGGAGCGGGTGAGGAGCGAGGGGGGGAAATAACTTGCACGACAACGTGTGCATCACTCTCTCTCTCTACCCTGGGGCTCCTCCAAGGAGATCACCATTTCCCCCTTCGCGCGTTCCACACTCTCGCCACCACCACCACCGCGCGCCTCGCGACCGAACCGCCACCGGCGACGGCCTGCGCAGAGAGCAGCACGGCGCGGCCGCGCTCGGCCGGCACGTCGCTCTCTCCCTCGACCTCGACCTCGACAAGCATCTCCGTCAGCCCCACGGCGGCGCGCGCCTCGCCGCCGCACACGCCGCGCTCGAACCAGGGCAGCGCATCGCGCGCGCTCTGTCGCACCCCGCGCCCGTGCCGCGCCATCTCGCCGAGCACCCAGGCCCCCTTGCACCGCCCGCTCCGCTCCGTCATCAGCCGGCACAGCCGCCCCACGCGCACGCACCGCTCCCCGTCGTCCCCGTCCTCCTCCGCCAGCACTCGCAGCATCTCAAAGTTCACCGTCACCTTCTCCAGTGCGTTCGGCACCTCTACCTCGCTCACGGCCCGCTCCAGCAGCCGCATCGCCTTTTCCGTCTCTCACGGCTCCGCGCCCATCACCAGGATCTCTGCCAACATCACCATCGCCACCACGTGCGCCCCGTTCGTGATCCCCTACTCGCGCAGCCGCTCGGTCATCCTCTCATCCTCATCGTATTCGTCCTCGTCATCCTCCTGCTCCTCGCCTTCCTCCCCGTCGCGTGCGTCCTCGACGTTAAGTCGCGCCTGCCCCTCGTACTCTTTACGGGTCAGCGGCCAGATCCCGATGGCCAGCCGCTCAGCTTCCGAGTGCTCCACTCTGATGCGGATAGCGCGTTATAGGACTACCTACTACCCAGAGGGTCAGAGTGTGACGAAGGAAGATGGTGGCTCACGCCGTCGCCGTTTACTGGGGGGACAGTGGCTTAAGTACTGAGAGAGTCTACTGTAAGAAGTGTATCATGCGTCATGCTGATGGTTTAGGCACCGAGTGGAGGAAGTGTATCATACGTCAGTCGCCGCACTCGGTGTCGGTACCGAAAGCAGCCGGAGAAGAGAGCGTTGGGTATTGAAGGGGGTGGGTTTGAGCTGCTTCGTGAGGCAGTCAGCAGCATTGAGCGAGGAGGGGACGTGGTTAACCGAGTGACGTTTGCGCGATATCTGTTCTTGGAAGTAATGATATTTGACGTCAATATGCTTGGACTTTGGCGTTGGGTGGTCGGCTTTTGCGGTCAGGATAGCACTATTGTTGTCCATGTAGAGGTTGGTCGGGGGTTGGCTGGGAGTGTCAGTGAGATTGCTGAGGAGGCGCCGGAGGCAATGGATTTGTTGCGCGGCGTGAAACCCCGAGACGTATTCGGCCTCCCGCGTAGAGGAGGACACGAAGCGTTGTCGCTTGGAGTGCCATGCTATGGGGCCACGGCGCCAGAGCGCAATAAATCCTGACGTAGAGCGGCGGGTGTCCGGGCAGGCACCGAAGTCGGCATCGGCGAAGGCGGTAAGCGGTGTTTCGCGGGAGTCGGCAGAGTAGGTGATGCCTTGATCTTGAGTGCCCTTGAGGTAGCGGAGGGCACGTTGTACGGCTTTCCAGTGGCGATCGGTCGGGTCGTGGGTGTAGCGGCCAAGGAGCCCGGTTATAAAGGCAAGGTCTGAGCGGGTACTGCCAGCGAGGTAGCGTAGACAGCCCACAGACGCGGCGAAAGGGACGGATGAGGGGAGGGGGGTTCGGAGGCTTGGCGGGCCGAGAGGGGAGTATAACTGTAGGGGGTTGGGCAGCCGTTGCAATGTTGCATGTTGAAGCGTAAGAGGATGTCGGAGGTGAAAGCCGGTTGGCTGATGTGAATAGAAGTGTGGTTGGGGGTAACCTTCCACCCGAGGATGTGGCGGACAGATCCAAGGTCCTTGACAGTGTACTTAGAGCAGAGGCGTTCCTTGGCAAGGTCGACGAGCTGGCGGCTGTTTGAGACTACCAGAAAATCGTCGATTGTAATGACGAAGAGGACAAATTGTGTCCCGCATGCACTGCGAAGTATAAAAGTACAGCTGTCGCTGGTTAAACGGTCGAAGTTCCAAATGGAGAGAGAGTTCGCAAGGCCAGCAGTGAAGATTTTGCAGGCCCGCTTAGTGCCGTAGATGTTTTCAGTGATGACGCCGACATGGCCTTGATATTTGTAGGAGCCGTTGAATCGTGGGGGTTGGTGGACGTAGATGGTTTCCTCTGGGCCGAAGAGTTCATGAAGGAAAGCGGACTCCAAGTCCCAGTGTTCAGCTATAAGGTCATCGCCGGCAGCAAGAGCAAGGGCAGCGCGAATGGCGTCACGGTCGGCCACTGGGCTTGAGATTGAATTGGGATCATAGTGCAGGTGCGGGATTTGTTTATCGCCGCGCACGGTGCATCGCGTTTTACGGGTGACAGGGTTCCCATCTTCGTCTCATTTGAGACGTAGGGTGATCTTGAGGGGTAAAATTTTGCTGTCGGCAGGGAGTTCAGTTCGCGGGATGTACTTAATTGCGCCCCAGGATTCCAGGCTGTCCAGTTCTTTGTTCCAAGATTGCTCCCAGAGATGGGCGTCAGGGGCAAATTGGGCAGCCTTTAGAGTCCGCGGTGACGTGGCTAGGATAGATGTGGTTTTGGCAGTGCGGGGTTCTGTAGTGGAATGGAGGCAGGTAGGCCAGGGGAGGGAGTACGGTTCTGCGTCGGTGCAGAAGGTGAGGTTGGAGGTAGGAAGAGGGAAGGGGGCTTGGGAAGGCGCCTTCCTGGGCAGAGAGGTGGGGAGGGAAGGTGGATGGGGGGGTGAGTTTGGACGGGGTCGGTGGTAGATTGATAAGGGCGGAAGTCTGCGGCTCGGCAACGTTGAGTGGTACCAGTCTGGAGGGATTGGGAGTCTTTAGGATTTCGTAGTGGTGGGTATCGGTGCGCTGGAGGTAGCAAGCAGGGAGCGCTCGAGCCTGCGGTTTCTTTTTGGCAGCGGCGCTGTACACGTGGCCATATTGGCCGAACTGAAGGAAATTGGAGATGTTTACGGGGGAGCGGGTCCACAGCGCTTCGGGGAGTTGTTTGGTAGCGGAGTGGGGTGTGTGGTGGTACTTGTCCGCGAAGTCACGGACGGCGTGTTCCCAGTAGTTGTTGGGGAGTTGGGAGGAGGAGAGAGCGGCACGGGCATTTTCGAAGAGAGTGCGGTTGATGCGCTCGGACAGTCCATTCTCTTGTGGGGTATGCGGGACAGAAGTAAGGGAGATGACATGGTGATCGGTATAGAAGGATTACAGGGACTCGGAGAGATATTCCTGTGCGTTGTCCGTAGTAATGCGCCAAACGCGGTAGGGAGTGTGGTAGTGGATGTGGTTGATGACGGCCTTGGTGTGTAGGCCGGCGTCGTAGCGGGAATAACAGAAGAAAATGAACAGTTTGCGGGTGCCTTCGTCGAGAAACGTGATACAGTAGCGGTTCTTTTGCCTCGATATCGGCGTGACGGGCCCGCATATGTCTCTGTGAATGTGCACGGCGGGGGTGCGGTCGCGGGTGCGACGGGTGAATTTGCTGTGGGCTTGCTTTCCGGTAGCACAGCCCGAGCCGGTGATGGTGGGCGGGGGATGCTTGAGAGTAGGGGGTAGTCCGACTGCGAGGTTCGTTGTGGCCATGAGATGGAGCTTGGTCGGGTGCATGTGGCCGAGTTCGGCTTGGCGGGAATGTTCGATTTGAGTGACGGCACGGCGTTGAGCACAGAGGGAACGGGTTGCTTTTTAATTAAAGCAGTTATTTTAAAAGCAGTTTACGCTACAGTATTTTAAAAATATATATATTCTGCAATGACTTTCAGAAACAAGACAAGTGGGCTCCGTGCGCGCTTCGCGCGCCAAGCCAAGTCCCTTCCTCCTCCGCTCCTCGTTCTGCACACGCTGTCGTTCCCCGCCCCGCTGCTCCCCCTCCCTCTGCGCTAACTCTCCCGTCTTCTCTCCGGTCTTTGTCGCCCCTTGCCCCCTCGTCCTGCCACACGCTACTCGCCCCTGCGCGTCGCGCCCGGTCCGCGCCGCCGCCCTCTGCGCCGACGCCCGCCTGTGTCGCCTTCCCCCCCGGCCGCGGTTCGGTCCCTGCAGCCCGCAAACATGGTCAGCGCCGCTGCCCTCCACGCCGCCGCTCGCTTCCGCCTAGCACTGCTACCTGGCGGCGGCTCCCGGCACCCACCCGCCTGCGCGCGCCCTCCTGCACCGCTGGCTGCGACACCTGCCCGGCTCGCAGCGACCACTTTCCCGGTTCTTCGCACCTCCGTAATGCGCGCGGCCCGCGCCGCCGCCCTCCGCGCCACCGTTCTCACCACTACCTCGACCGCCCCTTCCTAAGCGCACCCGTCCACTACGTCCCCGCGCCGCAGGCACACCCCGCCCATCAGCCCGCAGAACGTCTCTGCCACGCCCGCGTCCGTCCGTCCCGCCACTGCCACCCACCACGCACGTCGCCCGCCACATCTCGCCCCGCACGGCGCTCTTCGCCGCGTGCTGCCCGCTCATGTTGCGCAGAAGCTCCACGCAGCTCGCTACCACGCGCGGTTCGCCCGCCCCCCGGTCCAGCAGAGTCTCCGCCGCCGCTTGGAACTGCTTCGCGTGGAGCTGCATGCACACCGCGTCCGCGATCTCGCGCGCACGCCCGTCCCACCCGCCGCACTCGCCCACCACGGCGTCAACGCCTGCCTCCGCTGTTACCCGGTAGTGTAGTGTAGTGCAGCCGCGCTCGGCAGTCGGCACAGTTATTTTAATTTTAAAATTTAACTTGTCGCCACTTGTCAGCCTGTACTGTGGTGGGGCCCAGCCCCGCCGTCCGCACAGTAATTTTAATTTAAAATGTTACACTTGCCGCCGCTTGTAGCGCGGCCGCGCTCGGCAGTCGACACAGTTATTTTAATTTTAAAATTTAACTTGTCGCCACTTGTCAGCCTGTACTGTGGTGGGGCCCAGCCCCGCCGTCCGCACAGTAATTTTAATTTAAAATGTTACACTTGCCGCCGCTTGTAGCGCGGCCGCGCTCGGCAGTCCGCACAGTTATTTTAATTTTAAAATTTAACTTGTCGCCACTTGTCAGCCTGTACTGTAGTGGGGCCCCGCCCTGCAGTCTGCACAGTAATTTTAATTTAAAATGTTACACTTGTCGCCACTTGTCACCGCCACGTGTCCCCGTGGCGGCCTGGTCTGCGGCCAGGCCCCGCCCGTGGCCGCCATCTGTCACGGTAGCGCCAATGGCAACGCGGGAGCGCAAGGACATACAGACACACACACAGACAACAATTTTAGTAGTTGTAGACAAGTGAGCTCCGTGCACGCTTCGCGCGCCGAGCCAAATCCGATCTTTCTCCGCTTCTCGCCCCGCACCTCCGGCTCCGCCGTCCCTTCGTCTCTGGTCCACCATGGTTGCCGGCGTTCCCCACCCCGCTGCCCCCCGTCCTCTTCGCTACTGCTCTCGTCCTCTCTCCGGGCTTCGTCGCCCCTTTCCCCCTCGTCCAGCCACGCGTACAGCCCCTCCGTGCTCACTCTGGCTGCAGGTCGCGCTGTTCTCGCCACACTCGCCTCAATCCTGCTCGCCACCCTTGCCCAGGCCGTTACCCTGGTCGCTACGGTTGGCACTCCCGTCCGCCTCAACCTCCGTACCGGCGAACCCGTGGCCCCCCGCCCACACTGCCCTTTCCCTCTCCCCGTTTCTGCTCTCGACTGTTTCGCCGCCGCCCGCGTTGCCTGGCGCCTACGCCGCGAGGCGCTTCGCTTCCTCAATCCCCGCACTCCCACTTCCGTGCCCCTACCCTTTCGTTATTCTATGGCTCTCACGCTCTAGACACACGCCCGCGCAATCACACCTCACCCGCCGCCCCGCCCTACTCCACCCGGCCCCTCTACTCGTGCGGCTCGCCCCGCTCCCTCTCTCCCTGCGGCGGCCTTGCCCTCTCCGTCGCCGGACTCCGCCCCTGCTGCTGCTCTTGCTGCCCTCAAGTAACCGTCGCCTCGCGTGCCCGGGCTTGCACCCCCACCTGGCCTTCCGCTCCACCCATTTCGCCGCCTGTGCACCTCCCGCTCGGCTTCCTGCTCCGATCTTTGCACTTACTGCTTGTGGTACAACGACCGATCCGCGGTCGGTGTACAGTAGGAGCGGCCGCGCGCAGCGGGCACGGGGCACCGTGGCCCACGTGTAATACGTATGATTACCGAACGGGCGCAGCAAGTGACAGGTGTACGCTTGGGTACACGTGTAGTGTAAGGAACCGTGTGGGGATAATGCGCGCGCAGTGTAATGCAAGCGCGTAGTGTGAGGATCCGTGCGGTGGTGTAATGACGGCGCTAGATTTTCAATCGCGTACAGTACCTGGTCCACAGTAGGTGACAGGTACTGTATTGGACAGGTGTCCCGGGCGTCCCTCTGAGGGGTTAAGACCTGGACACCGTCCTCGCAGTAAACACGGGGGGCAGACTTGCCCCCCTCCCTTTCGCGCCTACGTACCGCCGTTTCGGTATTCTCTCGCGCGTTGGCTTCTAACCCGTTACCGGTCGTCTCCGATCTAGCACCTCGGGACGACTGCGCGTAACCGGCCAGTGTGCCACTCCCTTTTCGCAAGTCCGACCGTTCGGTAACCGCGCGCCGCGCGTCTCGCGTCGCGAGCTCCCTCGGCTCATCCTCCGAGCCTCTCGCCCGCTAGGGTTTGAGGAGAGTTGTACCACATTTTGGTACTCTTGTGGAGGGGTACAACTCTCGAGGTAGAGCCGCGCGCCTTGACGCCCGCTCTGCGCAGAACCGTACGGACGGAAAAGGTTGAGAAATCACCGCGTCGATCGCGAAGCGTATTCGACGATGAACCGACCGGATCAAGGGGCAGACTCCGCCTCCGGGCGTCTGAGCACCCGCAGTGGCAGTGGCGCGCCGCGCCCCCGGGTGGAGAACCCGGAAGCCCTGCTGCGACCGCCACCGCGACCGGGCCGCACGCGAGCGTCCGCATCGGATGTTACGCCGGCCGGGTCGGCAGGCACTGAGAATCGCGTCCAATGGATGGTCGACGCGATTCAGCCGCGCATCCAGGCCTGGGTCGAGGAGTTCCTCGCTACGGAACTCCCCCAGGTAGCGCGCGTATGCCTCGACCGAACGGTGCCCGCGCTCGTGGACGCGCACGTACGCAGCGCGATACCACCGCTTTTGGACGAACTTCTACCCGCTCAAGTCCAATGCGAGGTGGTGACCGCGCTCACCACTGTGGATGAAGAATCCCCGTCCGGTACGGCTCTAAAGGGAGCGATCAGCTCCGCCGTGGCCAATCGTCTGGCCACGACCTTCGCCGGAGCAGGAGTCGACGCACGCGAGCAGCGCGACTCAACCGCTCCGGATCCTACGCTAACGCACGCTGAACCGATCGGCGCCGCACCCGGGATCGGTACAATGGCCCCTCACCCGGAGGGTAAGACCATTTACCTCCCACCAATTTATGGTGCTACAGGAGGGCCCACAGAAAATGGCCCTCCCGTACTCGCCGATACGGCTGGCCCCCGCGGGACAGAAAACCGCCTGGGGCGCTTCGCGACAGAAAAGCGACAGCCGTATCGGTCGAGCAGAAGAAGCGCACCCGGCGCTCAAGGTTACACCTCGGAGGGTACAGAAAACCCCTCCGAGGAAGAAGACACAAGACGTCGCCACAGGGCGACGCGCAAGAACCGCGACGGACGCTACGCGCGATACCGCGATGCCGGAGGGGTCGGTTACCCCTCCGATGATAACCGCGACGGACGCTACACGCGATACCGCGATGCCGGAGGAGGTGGATACCCCTCCGATGACGAGGACACCGAGTCGGACGGATCGCGCAGAAGCGACCGCAGAGGCCGCAATGCGCGCGACCGACGTCGGTTCCGGCGAGAAGACTCCGATCCGGAGGGCTACAGTAGCCCCGGCGGAGAAGGAGACCGCCATCGCAGGGGCAGAGACCGCCGGTCTGCCCCGAGGCGGGATCCGAAACGGTTGCCGGTGATCAGGCCGCTGAACGACCTGTTCACCAAGGCCGTCGACTACCGCACGTATAGGCTGGAAAATCGCAGCGCGCGCTACGACGCGAGTACCGCGCGGCGAGTTAACCGATATCGGAAGAAGTTGGACGTCCAGCTGAAAACCCACACATTCGGTGGTCAAGATCCAATCGCGGTGCTAGGATTTCTCGCGCGCTTCAAGATGGCCTGCGACCACAATGGGGTCAGCGAAGGCGCGGCCGTATGGTGTTTCCAGTTTTATTTGACTGGGCAGGCTCACGCCTTGCTCCAGTCCAGGCTACACGGGAACACCATGGCGGTCGATGCGGAGCAGCGCGATATGCTCGAAACCTACGCGGAAGTTATTAACTTTTTATTGCGCACGTACGCGACCGACGAAGTTATTTCCGAAGCGGTCGGTGATGTCACCTCCTTCCGTCAGAGCTCTAATATGACGGAGGAGGTGTACAGTAACCAGTTGTGGGACAAGGCGTTGCGCTGCGGAACCGTATTTTCGGACAGGCGCCTGAAGTCCCTTTTTGTTGAGGGACTTCTGCCAGCGACGTGCGCGCAGGTGCGGAATTATCTCGCGACGCATCCGGGCGTGGACTACCAAGCGGTGGCACGCTACGCACAAGCGATAGGCGAGACGCACCGCTCGGCTCGAAGACAGGCGACCTCCTTCGCGTCGCCTCAAGCACCGTCCGACTCGGTGAGAAGATTCACGCGCAACGCGCGGACAAGGCCCGTGCTGTCGGTCGAGTCCCTGTCTGAACTCCCGACAGCACGCGGAACCGAAACGGAGGAGATACTGGCGGTGACGGACCAGTCGGCGACGCCGAGCTCGCTTAGCTCGCCGCCGACTAGCTACCATCCGTCACCTGCCTCGTCCCCGGCGGGCGCGCCGATGGCGCCCGCCCAACACGGTAACGCGCGCGCACATCCGTACGGAAGGCCAGTACAGAACCAGCGGGTCCGGTTCTTCAACCAAGGATTACCTGGACCCCCGCCGTGTCGGTTCTGCCTGGACCTGACCCACCAACAGGAGCAATGTCCTGTGGTGGCGGACAGCGCGCTGCGTTCGAAGCTTTTGCAGGCCCGCGAGGCCAATTACCAAAAGCTTCGGATCCGTCAAGGTCTCCGCCCGGGTTCGCTGTTCGAGCGCCAACCGCCGACCGCGTGGCGAAATTCGCGTGCGCAGGCTCCCACGGGCATCAACGTGGTCGAGCCTCGCGAGGCCGTCCAATCGGAAGAACCCGCGCTACCGCTGACGGACGAGGGGCCCGAGGACCTTGGGTTGACGGGGGAAGCCGGGGAGGACGCGTAGAGGCGTCGACGATCCTCCCCGTGCCAAGCCTCAATAAACAAGGCACCCCGTCGACCGCTTCGGTACGCGCGCCATCGCAGAGCCGAACGGACGAAGCGGCAATTTGCTTCTTCAAGAAGCAAAATTATAAGGTCACCGCAACGGTCGGACAACGACGCGCGATGATGCGCGCCATCACGCCGGTTCTAGATTCGGGCGCCGGCCCGAATCTAATCCACCTACGCTGTGTGGCAGAACCGTGGCGCGCTGCCATCCAGTCCGCGCGGAGCCCGCCGCTCATCGACGCTTCGAATAGGTCGATGAAGGCCCTCGGCGAGCTCAAACTGTACGTCCGGATTGGTGAGTTCGTCGCGCGCGTGCCGTTCTTGGTCGTCACCAACCTCGCAGTGGACTGTATCCTCGGAACCACGTTCCTGGATCGCCACGTGAAGGCGATCCTGCCACCGCAGAGGAAGGTGCTGTTCCATCATGCGCCGTCCGTAGCGCTGACGGGAGTCACACCCTCGAGGCACGACCGCAAGATGGCCTCGAGGGGACCGTCGCAGCAGCTCCCGCAGGAGGAAAATTCGGCCGACCGGAAGCGCGCGCAGTTCCCGACGAACGTACCGTCACGGAAAATTCGCGTGGTCAAGGGGGTCACGATACCCCCGATGACCCAAGCGATCGTACGCGTCGCAACACCGGTTGGGGGGCTTTGCTTCCTGCAAAACCACCCCAAAACGGCGCATAAGAATTTATGCCTGATGGCCCAGGGGGTCATGGACCTCTTCCCGGGCGAGCCGTTTACGGTGCTTGTTAGCAACTTCGGAAGCCGCGCGGCCCACGTCCCCAAGCATACCGTTGTCGGTCTCGCGTTGCCATCCCCCACACACATCCTGACACTTGGCGTGCCAGTCCCCGGAGAGGCCGACGCTAAGGAAGGGGGAGGGAACAAAAATAATTCCTCGACCGCTACGGAGGAACAAGCGCGACGCGAACAACCAGTTACGGACGAGAGCAGAAGACAATCCTCCACCGCTACGGAAGGATACGCGCGTCGCAAAGAATTTGCTACGGACGAAGGCAGGATTAATTCCTCACCCGCAGGGGAATGTGCGCGACGAGAAGGACCCGTTACGGATGATGGCAAAATTAAATCCACCACCGCCACGGGAGGAGGCGCGCGACGCGAAGAACCGGAAACGGACGACGCCCACAGTGGCAATCCCGCTAACGCGGATGAGCGGACCGATACGGACGCGGAGAAGACCCGCTCGTGGGAAGAAGACGTCCATATTGGTGCAGAAGACAGTACCGTCCGGTCGGAAATTATGGACATGCTGTCCGAGTTCAAGGACATGTGGTCCGGCCACTTGGGTAAGATCGATGCTACGAAGCATCGCATCGAGCTGAAGCCCGGTGCGAAGCCGATCTACCAAGCACCCTACCGAGCCGGACCCATCGCGCGCGAGAAGGAGAAGAAGGAAATCGACCGCATGCTGCGCGCGGGAGTCATCGAACCGACATCGGCCGAGTGGGCGAGCCCCGTGGTCTTCGTCCCTAAAAAGGACGGGACCATGCGGTTCTGCGTGGACTACCGCAAGCTAAACGCCGTTACGGTTCGCGACTCCTACCCACTACCGCGCATGGACGAATGTATCGACTCGCTCGGCGATGCCACTGTCTTTACCACGCTAGACTGTAATAGCGGGTATTGGCAGGTGGAGATCGCCGAGGAGGACCGCGATAAAACAACGTTCGCGTCGCATTCGGGCCTCTACCGCTTTCTACGCATGCCGTTCGGTCTCAAAAACGCGCCCGCGACATTTCAACGAGCGGTCGACATCATCCTGTCCCGCGTGAAATGGGAGACCGCGTTGGTCTACCTTGATGACGTCATTGTCTACTCGCGAACCGTTACGGAACATATGGAACACGTGCGCGAGGTACTACGCTTGCTACAAGACGCCGGCGTATCGCTAAAACTATCGAAGTGCGCGTTTTTCGATACGTCGGTTACCTACCTGGGTCATGTTATCCGACCGGGACGGCTGGAGGTCGAGCGTCGCAACGTTGTCGCGATCGAGCGGGCGCGCGCGCCAACTAACCAAACGGAGCTACGGTCCTTTCTCGGTATGTGTAATGTCTACAGGAGATTCGTCAAGGGCTTCGCGAAGATCGCCGCACCGCTTAATCGGAAGACCGGCAAAAATCAGCCCTTCGAGTTCGGGGTCCTATCCGATGCGGAATACGAAACATTTGAGGCGCTGAAGAAGCGCCTCGTGTCACCGCCAATTCTCGCGTTGCCCCGTTACGGTCAGAAGTACACGCTGGACACCGACGCGTGCGGACACCAAGTGGGCTGCGCCCTTTACAGGAGCAGCCCGACGGGTGTCGCCGACCGATCGGATACTGGAGCCGCGCGCTAACAGACGCGGAACGCAACTATACGACCACCGAGAAGGAATGCTTGGCCGTAGTGTGGAGCATTCTCACGCTACGGCCGTACCTGTACGGAAGCACGTTTAATCTCCGCACAGATCATGAGGCCCTGCGCTGGGTCCTCAATCTGGCGGACAGTTCCGGGCGGCTCGCACGCTGGCGCCTACGCTTGGCGGAGTACGACTACGACGTACAGTACCGCCCGGGCGTCAAGCACCAACTCGCGGACGGCGTCTCGCGCCTACGCACCGACGGCGGTGACACCGCTCCGGTCGATGACGAGGTCCCGTGCTTCGTTGTCCAGTCGCAGGAAGGCAGCGAGCCCCTCCTGGACAAGGTGCACTGGGACCCGACACAAGACCGTCCGGACGGATTTCATGCGCTCGCGGTAACTCCCGAGGAACGCGACGTGGCGTCCATCTCGGTTGAGGATTTCCTACGCGAGCAGGCGGACGACGCGTTCTGTCGCGTCGCTGCCGAAACGGTCGGAGAGCCTAATTCTAAGTTTGACGTCGACCGCTACGGTTTCCTTGTAAGGAAGTCCCCGCTCGATGGGACCCTACAACGCGTGGTACCGAATCGGTTACGCCCCCGGGTACTGTACCTTGCACACCATCCGAGGTTAGCCGGTCATCCGGGGGGAACGCGCATGTACTACACCCTGCGAAGGGAGTACTACTGGCCACACATGGCCAACGATGCGTTTGCGACCGTACGGAACTGTGCGTCGTGCGCTGCTACCCGCGGGACGCCTGTCAAGGACCAGAAGGATCTCAAGCTGTTCCCCGCGGCGGGCCCCATGGAGTTTGTCGCGATGGACCTCCTGGGCCCGCTGCCCAAGACCGCGCACGGGAACCAACACGTGCTGGTTATTACCGATCGGTTTTCCAAGCTTACGCGCAGCATACCGCTACGGATTACCACCGCTTCGGTCGTCGCTAATGCGTTCCTAGACAACTGGGTCTACGTCTACGGAGCACCGCGCTACGTGCTCACCGATAACGGTCCGCAGTTCGCTGCTAAATTCTTCGATGCGGTATGCGCCCTCCTGGGGGTGAGGCATTATCTCACGACGGCCTACCACCCCCAGACGAATGGGCAAACCGAAAGGTTCAATCGCACGCTGGTGCAACGTCTCCGACATTACGTGGAGGAGCACCAGCGCGATTGGGACAACTACGTGCAGCCGCTGACCTTCGCGTACAATACGCATGTCCACCGGTCGACGGAGACCACTCCGTTCGACCTGGTGTTGACGCGGCCACCGTCTGGATTGATCCTTCCCGGAACTGTACCGCAGGGCGCGGGGACCCATCTAGAGGACCCGCGTACCCCGGTACAGTACAAGAGGGCCACGCTGCGCAAGCTCCGCGACGCTCTCGACCGCGCACGGACGAAACTTACCGCTTCGCAAAAGCGGTACAAGGACAATTTCGACAAGAAGGTCCGCTTTCGGCCGGTCGTCAAGGCGGGCGACTTCGTGTATGTGGACCGCCCGCCACGTCCGTTGACAAGCGTCGAGCGCCGCGCGCGTGCGCGAAGTCCGACCGATACGGACGACCTCTCTGTCAAGCTTCTACCCAAGACAGAGGGTCCATTTCGCGTGCGCTCCGTTACGGACACCACGGTCCTGATCGAACAGGACGGCGTGGAGAATCGCGTGAGCATCGACCGCGTGACGAAGATGCCACGCGGGCCGGGGGATATCGTCACCCCCGCAACGTCGACCGAATCGGAAGTCCCCGCAGCCGCCCCGAGCGCGGAGTACGTCGTTGACCGCATCGTCGGACACCGTACCGCGCGGGGCGGGATCCAGTACAAGGTCCGCTGGTATGGATATACCGCCTCCGACGACACCTATGAGCCCGCCGATGGGCTCCCGCAACCGTTTATCGATCGGTATTGGCGCACGCGCCAACGCGGAGAACCTACGCAGGCATAACGCGACGCTTCGCGGCTTCACACCGAACCGCTCGGACGCTCGTGTTCGCACGCGCACCGCTACAGGATCGAACCGACAAGGGGGCGACGTCCATCGATGGTTTCCGACCCAAAGCCGTCCGATTTGCGGTTTTCCAGTGTCGGTGCCATCGGCTCCGTCTCGCCCGCGCGCGTGCAATACCGTTCGCGGAACCGGGCTACGATTTTTATTTACCTTAGGAGGGGGGGAAGCGTAGCCCGAAGTACGATTTAATTGCGCAAGTTGGCGAGGAAGAAGAGCACCGATAATCGGTTTCGTTTAATCCGGGCAATGCCCCTACTGTACTACGTAAGGGAGGAGACGCTCGGCAAGCCGGTGTCTAGAAGTGGCGCGAGCGCTTCGCCGAGGGCGCCGGTTCGACGTCGTCGGGCGCGGGGCGCGAGGCCCCGACTGTCGACGAAGACATCGGGGGCGCCGCCAGGCGTTGGCTCACCACGGCAAGGACGTCCTGTACGGAGCGCAACTTTGCGTGATGCTCGGCACGCTCGCGCGTCGCCGCGGCAGAGGATTCCTGTAACACCGCGACGGTCTTCTCGAGCTGCCGAACCCGGAGCATCCAATCGCGCGCCTGCAGTAGCGCCGCCTCGACCGAGGAGGGGGCGTCCGCCCCCTCAAAGGAGCAAGCGTACTGCAGCGCCGCGAGCGCGGCCTCCTCCCGGAGGCGCTCCGGGGGAACTCGACCGAGCGGTTGACTTGTGGGAGGTTTCGGCATCGTTGCTGGTCGCGATACGGTTTCGGCCCCGGTCACCGCGCTTATATGCTGAGTGACCGGGGGTGGGTCCGAAAATCCCGCCTCACCGACCGGACGCCTTAAGTCGCGCCGCTCCTGAGCGACCCCCTTTGGCGAGTCGCTCTGGATGGAGCCCACACGAGTGGACCCTCCGGGAGCGGGTAGCGCGGGCGTAGCGACAGGCGCCACCGTATCGGCAGCGATCGCGAGCGAGGACCCACCACCGTCATCGGCCGGTGCCTCGTAAAGGCCTTCCGCTTCAACGGTTCCGTATGCTGCGTCGTCGCCGACCGCGCCCGCTTCGTCGCTGACCCAAGGCGGCATGTCTAACGCGCAGCCGCGGGCCCAGCTGAACCATACGAAGCCCGGCCGGCCGGTCCAGTCCAGACTTGCCGTGAAGGTCAGTAGCTGTTCCGCGCGCGCCGCGTCGTACGCGGTACCGTCGAGGATTTCCTTGACGCCGACCGAACGGATGAGGGCAATCAGCCCCACCGAGAGGCGGAAGAGCACGCCGCGCTCACCGCTCGGCTCGTCTCGCCTCGCAGCCAACCGGGGGTCGGGGCACCTCGTGAAGAACGGCAACCCCTCGCGGGCAGCCCGAAGGAAGCACAACAACGCGAGCACCGCCCATTCGGACAAGACGATCGCGCGCACAAGCGTGCGCGTACGTTCCGTTTCGGTTGACTCCGCTCGACCGCGTGGCAACCAATGCGCCGCGACGTAGGCCATCGCACTCGGCGTCGGCACGCAAAGGTGCTCCGGTGCCTCGAGGTCCGGCCAGTCCGGAGGGAGCGAAGGATACAGGCCTCGCCGCGCTGCGCTGGGCACCGAGAAAAACTCGGTGTTGTGCCACATGTGGAAGAAGTCATCTACACGGCGCCAGCGCAGCCGACTCTCCCACGCAGCGTCCTCGCCCCACCGGCCGCGGTCCGCGATGCTGTACCAGTTGTCGAAAGGGCGCGGGAAGGCCACCAAGCGGATGTCCGGCACGACGCCATCGTAGCGCCTGTACCGACCGAATAGGTTGAGGAGCGTGACGTGGTACCGCTCCTCGCCACCGCACCGGACGTAGAGCAAGTCGCTGCCACTCGCGGCGGGTGTACGGCACGGCACGTGTCGCCATCGGGCCTGCCAAGCGCCCGCCCGATTCTGCTGCGCCACGCTACCCCGCCCGGACGGAGTCACGATGGCATGATTCGCAGGGACTGCCTGGAATCGCGCCGAGTCCAAGAGGCGGCGCCGCACGTATTCGTCGACCGTCATCGGGGGCTTGCGACCGGAAGCGCGTCGCCGGGCTCGCCGCTGCCGGTGGTCCATCGAGGACCCGGGCAGCAGCGACCGGACGGACTTGACGCCACTTCTCAGCCAATTCGGCGCGCTGGGGGTCGTGAAGGCCCGCCCGAGCGATAGCGCCGACCCCCGCTCGGCTCGCGGCGAGAGCAGGACAGCCGGCGGTGCCAGCGTCTCGCGCACAGTACCGAAATCGGCTCTTGGCGACGCCGTGCCCGCGGCAGGCAGCGGCGACATGGGAGGCGGGGGTAGTACCGCGGGGTACGCCGGACCCGCCTCAACCGTCCTTGGAGCCACACCCTCGGAGGGCAGCGGCGAGGGCCAGGTCGGTCGTTCTTCTATCGGTGGCGCAGCGACCGGATCGGACGCATCAGCTCGCGAGCGCGTCGCGGGCTCGGCCAAATTGGTGGTCGACTCTGTTCCGCCGCGGCGAGCGCGCTGCGGCTGAAACGCGGGAGTCGACCCGGGTAACGCCGGAGCCCTCCCGGGGCTCGACGGCGCACCGATCGGAAGCGCGTCCACGGGGGTGTTGCTGTGGTCCATGGTCGGTCGTGGGAAGAGTTGGGATAAAGGAATGTCGTCGTCTGGGGAAGGAATGGAGGAGTGTTGGTGAAGTGTGGGGGAGTGCTGTGTTGGAGTTGGTGGTTCTGGGGGGTTCGCGTGGGAAGAGACAGAAGCCGCGCTATCCGAATCGGACGATATACCCGACTTATATACCGTCAGGTCGGTGAAGAGCCACGAGGCGTGCTCGTCCGCGCGAAGAGGCTTCCGTCCGGTCATCGCACGCACAGGTTGTGGAAGAGATCGAGGGGACCGCTGGGAAGAAAATGTGGTCGCCACGAGGATGTGGCGACAGATAAGGAAGGGGGTCTGTGGTACAACGACCGATCCGCGGTCGGTGTACAGTAGGAGCGGCCGCGCGCAGCGGGCACGGGGCACCATGGCCCACGTGTAATACGTATGATTACCGAACGGGCGCAGCAAGTGACAGGTGTACGCTTGGGTACAAGTGTAGTGTAAGGAACCGTGTGGGGATAATGCGCGCGCAGTGTAATGCAAGCGCGTAGTGTGAGGATCCGTGCGGTAGTGTAATGACGGCGCTAGATTTTCAATCGCGTACAGTACCTGGTCCACAGTAAGTGACAGGTACTGTATTGGACAGGTGTCCCGGGCGTCCCTCTGAGGGGTTAAGACCTGGACACCGTCCTCGCAGTAAACACGGGGGGCAGACTTGCCCCCCTCCCTTTCGCGCCTACGTACTGCCGTTTCGGTATTCTCTCGCGCGTTGGCTTCTAACCCGTTACCGGTCGTCTCCGATCTAGCACCTCGGGACGACTGCGCGTAACCGGCCAGTGTGCCACTCCCTTTTCGCAAGTCCGACCGATCGGTTACCGCGCGCCGCGCGTCTCGCGTCGCGAGCTCCCTCGGCTCATCCTCCGAGCCTCTCGCCCGCTAGGGTTTGAGGAGAGTTGTACCACATTTTGGTACTCTTGTGGAGGGGTACAACTCTCGAGGTAGAGCCGCGCGCCTTGACGCCCGCTCTGCGCAGAACCGTACGGACGGAAAAGGTTGAGAAATCACCGCGTCGATCGCGAAGCGTATTCGACGATGAACCGACCGGATCAAGGGGCAGACTCCGCCTCCGGGCGTCTGAGCACCCGCAGTGGCAGTGGCGCGCCGCGCCCCCGGGTGGAGAACCCGGAAGCCCTGCTGCGACCGCCACCGCGACCGGGCCCCACGCGAGCGTCCGCATCGGATGTTACGCCGGCCGGGTCGGCAGGCACTGAGAATCGCGTCCAATGGATGGTCGACGCGATTCAGCCGCGCATCCAGGCCTGGGTCGAGGAGTTCCTCGCTACGGAACTCCCCCAGGTAGCGCGCGTATGCCTCGACCGAACGGTGCCCGCGCTCGTGGACGCGCACGTACGCAGCGCGATACCACCACTTTTGGACGAACTTCTACCCGCTCAAGTCCAATGCGAGGTGGTGACCGCGCTCACCACTGTGGATGAAGAATCCCCGTCCGGTACGGCTCTAAAGGGAGCGATCAGCTCCGCCGTGGCCAATCGTCTGGCCACGACCTTCGCCGGAGCAGGAGTCGACGCACGCGAGCAGCGCGACTCGACCGCTCCGGATCCTACGCTAACGCACGCTGAACCGATCGGCGCCGCACTCGGGATCGGTACAATGGCCCCTCACCCGGAGGGTAAGACCATTTACCTCCCACCAATTTATGGTGCTACAGGAGGGCCCACAGAAAATGGCCCTCCCGTACTCGCCGATACGGCTGGCCCCCGCGGGACAGAAAACCGCCTGGGGCGCTTCGCGACAGAAAAGCGACAGCCGTATCGGTCGAGCAGAAGAAGCGCACCCGGCGCTCAAGGTTACACCTCGGAGGGTACAGAAAACCCCTCCGAGGAAGAAGACACAAGACGTCGCCACAGGGCGACGCGCAAGAACCGCGACGGACGCTACGCGCGATACCGCGATGCCGGAGGGGTCGGTTACCCCTCCCATGATAACCGCGACGGACGCTACACGCGATACCGCGATGCCGGAGGAGGTGGATACCCCTCCGATGACGAGGACACCGAGTCGGACGGATCGCGCAGAAGCGACCGCAGAGGCCGCAATGCGCGCGACCGACGTCGGTTCCGGCGAGAAGACTCCGATCCGGAGGGCTACAGTAGCCCCGGCGGAGAAGGAGACCGCCATCGCAGGGGCAGAGACCGCCGGTCTGCCCCGAGGCGGGATCCGAAACGGTTGCCGGTGATCAGGCCGCTGAACGACCTGTTCACCAAGGCCGTCGACTACCGCACGTATAGGCTGGAAAATCGCAGCGCGCGCTACGACGCGAGTACCGCGCGGCGAGTTAACCGATATCGGAAGAAGTTGGACGTCCAGCTGAAAACCCACACATTCGGTGGTCAAGATCCAATCGCGGTGCTAGGATTCCTCGCGCGCTTCAAGATGGCCTGCGACCACAATGGGGTCAGCGAAGGCGCGGCCGTATGGTGTTTCCAGTTCTATTTGACTGGGCAGGCTCACGCCTTGCTCCAGTCCAGGCTACACGGGAACATCATGGCGGTCGATGCGGAGCAGCGCGATATGCTCGAAACCTACGCGGAAGTTATTAACTTTTTATTGCGCACGTACGCGACCGACGAAGTTATTTCCGAAGCGGTCGGTGATGTCACCTCCTTCCGTCAGAGCTCTAATATGACGGAGGAGGTGTACAGTAACCAGTTGTGGGACAAGGCGTTGCGCTGCGGAACCGTATTTTCGGACAGGCGCCTGAAGTCCCTTTTTGTTGAGGGACTTCTGCCAGCGACGTGCGCGCAGGTGCGGAATTATCTCGCGACGCATCCGGGCGTGGACTACCAAGCGGTGGCACGCTACGCGCAAGCGATAGGCGAGACGCACCGCTCGGCTCGAAGACAGGCGACCTCCTTCGCGTCGCCTCAAGCACCGTCCGACTCGGTGAGAAGATTCACGCGCAACGCGCGGACAAGGCCCGTGCTGTCGGTCGAGTCCCTGTCTGAACTCCCGACAGCACGCGGAACCGAAACGGAGAAGATACTGGCGGTGACGGACCAGTCGGCGACGCCGAGCTCGCTTAGCTCGCCGCCGACTAGCTACCATCCGTCACCTGCCTCGTCCCCGGCGGGCGCGCCGATGGCGCCCGCCCAACACGGTAACGCGCGCGCACATCCGTACGGAAGGCCAGTACAGAATCAGCGGGTCCGGTTCTTCAATCAAGGATTACCTGGACCCCCGCCGTGTCGGTTCTGTCTGGACCTGACCCACCGACAGGAGCAATGTCCTGTGGTGGCGGATAGCGCGCTGCGTTCGAAGCTTTTGCAGGCCCGCGAGGCCAATTATCAAAAGCTTCGGATCCGCCAAGGTCTCCGCCCGGGTTCGCCGTTCGAGCGCCAACCGCCGACCGCGTGGCGAAATTCGCGTGCGCAGGCTCCCACGGGCATCAACGTGGTCGAGCCGCGCGAGGCCGTCCAATCGGAAGAACCCGCGCTACCGCTGACGGACGAGGGGCCCGAGGACCTTGGGTTGACGGGGGAAGCCGGGGAGGACGCGTAGAGGCGTCGACGATCCTCCCCGTGCCAAGCCTCAATAAACAAGGCACCCCGTCGACCGCTTCGGTACGCGCGCCATCGCAGAGCCGAACGGACGAAGCGGCAATTTGCTTCTTCAAGAAGCAAAATTATAAGGTCACCGCAACGGTCGGGCAACGACGCGCGATGATGCGCGCCATCACGCCGGTTCTAGATTCGGGCGCCGGCCCGAATCTAATCCACCTACGCTGTGTGGCAGAACCGTGGCGCGCTGCCATCCAGTCCGCGCGGAGCCCGCCGCTCATCGACGCTTCGAATAGGTCGATGAAGGCCCTCGGAGAGCTCAAACTGTACGTCCGGATTGGTGAGTTCGTCGCGCGCGTGCCGTTCTTGGTCGTCACCAACCTTGCGGTGGACTGTATCCTCGGAACCACGTTCCTGGATCGCCACGTGAAGGCGATCCTGCCACCGCAGAGGAAGGTGCTGTTCCATCATGCGCCGTCCGTAGCGCTGACGGGAGTCACACCCTCGAGGCACGACCGCAAGATGGCCTCGAGGGGACCGTCGCAGCAGCTCCCGCAGGAGGAAAATTCGGCCGACCGGAAGCGCGCGCAGTTCCCGACGAACATACCGTCACGGAAAATTCGCGTGGTCAAGGGGGTCACGATACCCCCGATGACCCAAGCGATGGTACGCGTCGCAACACCGGTTGGGGGGCTTTGCTTCCTGCAAAACCACCCCAAAACGGCGCATAAGAATTTATGCCTGATGGCCCAGGGGGTCATGGACCTCTTCCCGGGCGAGCCGTTTACGGTGCTTGTTAGCAACTTCGGAAGCCGCGCGGCCCACGTCCCCAAGCATACCGTTGTCGGTCTCGCGTTGCCATCCCCCACACACATCCTGACACTTGGCGTGCCGGTCCCCGGAGAGGCCGACGCTAAGGAAGGGGGAGGGAACAAAAATAATTCCTCGACCGCTACGGAGGAACAAGCGCGACGCGAACAACCAGTTACGGACGAGAGCAGAAGACAATCCTCCACCGCTACGGAAGGATACGCGCGTCGCAAAGAATCCGCTACGGACGAAGGCAGGATTAATTCCTCACCCGCAGGGGAATGTGCGCGACGAGAAGGACCCGTTACGGACGATGGCAAAATTAAATCCACCACCGCCACGGGAGGAGGCGCGCGACGCGAAGAACCGGAAACGGACGACGCCCACAGTGGCAATCCCGCTAACGCGGATGAGCGGACCGATACGGACGCGGAGAAGACCCGCTCGTGGGAAGAAGACGTCCATATTGGTGCAGAAGACAGTACCGTCCGGTCGGAAATTATGGACATGCTGTCCGAGTTCAAGGACATGTGGTCCGGCCACTTGGGTAAGATCGATGCTACGAAGCATCGCATCGAGCTGAAGCCCGGTGCGAAGCCGATCTACCAAGCACCCTACCGAGCCGGACCCATCGCGCGCGAGAAGGAGAAGAAGGAAATCGACCGCATGCTGCGCGCGGGAGTCATCGAACCGACATCGGCCGAGTGGGCGAGCCCCGTGGTCTTCGTCCCTAAAAAGGACGGGACCATGCGGTTCTGCGTGGACTACCGCAAGCTAAACGCCGTTACGGTTCGCGACTCCTACCCACTACCGCGCATGGACGAATGTATCGACTCGCTCGGCGATGCCACTGTCTTTACCACGCTAGACTGTAATAGCGGGTATTGGCAGGTGGAGATCGCCGAGGAGGACCGCGATAAAACAACGTTCGCGTCGCATTCGGGCCTCTACCGCTTTCTACGCATGCCGTTCGGTCTCAAAAACGCGCCCGCGACATTTCAACGAGCGGTCGACATCATCCTGTCCCGCGTGAAATGGGAGACCGCGTTGGTCTACCTTGATGACGTCATTGTCTACTCGCGAACCGTTACGGAACATATGGCACACGTGCGCGAGGTACTACGCTTGCTACAAGACGCCGGCGTATCGCTAAAACTATCGAAGTGCGCGTTTTTCGATACGTCGGTTACCTACCTGGGTCATGTTATCCGACCGGGACGGCTGGAGGTCGAGCGTCGCAACGTTGTCGCGATCGAGCGGGGGCGCGCGCCAACTAACCAAACGGAGCTACGGTCCTTTCTCGGTATGTGTAATGTCTACAGGAGATTCGTCAAGGGCTTCGCGAAGATCGCCGCACCGCTTAATCGGAAGACCGGCAAAAATCAGCCCTTCGAGTTCGGGGTCCTATCCGATGCGGAATACGAAACATTTGAGGCGCTGAAGAAGCGCCTCGTGTCACCGCCAATTCTCGCGTTGCCCCGTTACGGTCAGAAGTACACGCTGGACACCGACGCGTGCGGACACCAAGTGGGCTGCGCCCTTTTACAGGAGCAGCCCGACGGGTGTCGCCTACCGATCGGATACTGGAGCCGCGCGCTAACAGACGCGGAACGCAACTATACGACCACCGAGAAGGAATGCTTGGCCGTAGTGTGGAGCATTCTAACGCTACGGCCGTACCTGTACGGAAGCACGTTTAATCTCCGCACAGATCATGAGGCCCTGCGCTGGGTCCTCAATCTGGCGGACAGTTCCGGGCGGCTCGCACGCTGGCGCCTACGCTTGGCGGAGTACGACTACGACGTACAGTACCGCCCGGGCGTCAAGCACCAACTCGCGGACGGCGTCTCGCGCCTACGCACCGACGGCGGAGACACCGCTCCGGTCGATGACGAGGTCCCGTGCTTCGTTGTCCAGTCGCAGGAAGGCAGCGAGCCCCTCCTGGACAAGGTGCACTGGGACCCGACACAAGACCGTCCGGACGGATTTCACGCGCTCGCGGTAACTCCCGAGGAACGCGACGTGGCGTCCATCTCGGTTGAGGATTTCCTACGCGAGCAGGCGGACGACGCGTTCTGTCGCGTCGCTGCCGAAACGGTCGGAGAGCCTAGTTCTAAGTTTGACGTCGACCGCTACGGTTTCCTTGTAAGGAAGTCCCCGCTCGATGGGACCCTACAACGCGTGGTACCGAATCGGTTACGCCCCCGGGTACTGTACCTTGCACACCATCCGAGGTTAGCCGGTCATCCGGGGGGAACGCGCATGTACTACACCCTGCGAAGGGAGTACTACTGGCCACACATGGCCAACGATGCGTTTGCGACCGTACGGAACTGTGCGTCGTGCGCTGCTACCCGCGGGACGCCTGTCAAGAACCAGAAGGATCTCAAGCTGTTCCCCGCGGCGGGCCCCATGGAGTTTGTCGCGATGGACCTCCTGGGCCCGCTGCCCAAGACCGCGCACGGGAACCAACACGTGCTGGTTATTACCGATCGGTTTTCCAAGCTTACGCGCAGCATACCGCTACGGATTACCACCGCTTCGGTCGTCGCTAATGCGTTCCTAGACAACTGGGTCTACGTCTACGGAGCGCCGCGCTACGTGCTCACCGATAACGGTCCGCAGTTCGCTGCTAAATTCTTCGATGCGATATGCGCCCTCCTGGGGGTGAGGCATTATCTCACGACGGCCTACCACCCCCAGACGAATGGGCAAACCGAACGGTTCAATCGCACGCTGGTGCAACGTCTCCGACATTACGTGGAGGAGCACCAGCGCGATTGGGACGACTACGTGCAACCGCTGACCTTCGCGTACAATACGCAGGTCCACCGGTCGACGGAGACCACTCCGTTCGACCTGGTGTTGACGCGGCCACCGTCTGGATTGATCCTTCCCGGAACTGTACCGCAGGGCGCGGGGACCCATCTAGAGGACCCGCGTACCCCGGTACAGTACAAGAGGGCCACGCTGCGCAAGCTCCGCGACGCTCTCGACCGCGCACGGACGAAACTTACCGCTTCGCAAAAGCGGTACAAGGACAATTTCGACAAGAAGGTCCGCTTTCGGCCGGTCGTCAAGGCGGGCGACTTCGTGTACGTGGACCGCCCGCCACGTCCGTTGACAAGCGTCGAGCGCCGCACGCGTGCGCGAAGTCCGACCGATACGGACGACCTCTCTGTCAAGCTTCTACCCAAGACAGAGGGTCCATTTCGCGTGCGCTCCGTTACGGACACCACGGTCCTGATCGAACAGGACGGCGTGGAGAATCGCGTGAGCATCGACCGCGTGACGAAGATGCCACGCGGGCCGGGGGATATCGTCACCCCCGCAGCGTCGACCGAATCGGAAGTCCCCGCAGCCGCCCCGAGCGCGGAGTACGTCGTTGACCGCATCGTCGGACACCGTACCGCGCGGGGCGGGATCCAGTACAAGGTCCGCTGGTATGGATATACCGCTTCCGACGACACCTATGAGCCCGCCGATGGGCTCCCGCAACCGTTTATCGATCGGTATTGGCACACGCGCCAACGCGGAGAACCTACGCAGGCATAACGCGACGCTTCGCGGCTTCACACCGAACCGCTCAAACGCTCGTGTTCGCACGCGCACCGCTACAGGATCGAACCGACAAGGGGGCGACGTCCATCGATGGTTTCCGGCCCAAAGCCGTCCGATTTGCGGTTTTCCAGTGTCGGTGCCATCGGCTCCGTCTCGCCCGCGCGCGTGCAATACCGTTCGCGGAACCGGGCTACGATTTTTATTTACCTTAGGAGGGGGGGAAGCGTAGCCCGAAGTACGATTTAATTGCGCAGGTTGGCGAGGAAGAAGAGCACCGATAGTCGGTTTCGTTTAATCCGGGCAATGCCCCTACTGTACTACGTAAGGGAGGAGACGCTCGGCAAGCCGGTGTCTAGAAGTGGCGCGAGCGCTTCGCCGAGGGCGCCGGTTCGACGTCGTCGGGCGCGGGGCGCGAGGCCCCGACTGTCGACGAAGACATCGGGGGCGCCGCCAGGCGTTGGCTCACCACCGCAAGGACGTCCTGTACGGAGCGCAACTTTGCGTGATGCTCGGCACGCTCGCGCGTCGCCGCGGCAGAGGATTCCTGTAACACCGCGACGGTCTTCTCGAGCTGCCGAACCCGGAGCATCCAATCGCGCGCCTGCAGTAGCGCCGCCTCGACCGAGGAGGGGGCGTCCGCCCCCTCAAAGGAGCAAGCGTACTGCAGTGCCGCGAGCGCGGCCTCCTCCCGGAGGCGCTCCGGGGGAACTCGACCGAGCGGTTGACTTGTGGGAGGTTTCGGCATCGTTGCTGGTCTCGATACGGTTTCGGCCCCGGTCACCGCGCTTATATGCTGAGTGACCGGTGGTGGGTCCGAAAATCCCGCCCCACCGGCCGCGGTCCGCGATGCTGTACCAGTTGTCGAAAGGGCGCGGGAAGGCCACCAAGCGGATGTCCGGCACGACGCCATCGTAGCGCCTGTACCGACCGAATAGGTTGAGGAGCGTGACGTGGTACCGCTCCTCGCCACCGCACCGGACGTAGAGCAAGTCGCTGCCACCCGCGGCGGGTGTACGGCACGGCACGTGTCGCCATCGGGCTTGCCAAGCGCCCGCCCGATTCTGCTGCGCCACGCTACCCCGCCCGGACGGAGTCACGATGGCATGATTCGCAGGGACTGCCTGGAATCGCGCCGAGTCCAAGAGGCGGCGCCGCACGTATTCGTCGACCGTCATCGGGGGCTTGCGACCGGAAGCGCGTCGCCGGGCTCGCCGCCGCCGGTGGTCCATCGAGGACCCGGGCAGCAGCGACCGGACGGACTTGACGCCACTTCTCAGCCAATTCGGCGCGCTGGGGGTCGTGAAGGCCCGCCCGAGCGATAGCGCCGACCCCCGCTCGGCTCGCGGCGAGAGCAGGACAGCCGGCGGTGCCAGCGTCTCGCGCACAGTACCGAAATCGGCTCTTGGCGACGCCGTGCCCGCGGCAGGCAGCGGCGACATGGGAGGCGGGGGTAGTACCGCGGGGTACGCCGGACCCGCCTCAACCGTCCTTGGAGCCACGCCCTCGGAGGGCAGCGGCGAGGGCCAGGTCGGTCGTTCTTCTATCGGTGGCGCAGCGACCGGATCGGACGCATCAGCTCGCGAGCGCGTCGCGGGCTCGGCCAAATTGGTGGTCGACTCTGTTCCGCCGCGGCGAGCGCGCTGCGGCTGAAACGCGGGAGTCGACCCGGGTAACGCCGGAGCCCTCCCGGGGCTCGACGGCGCACCGATCGGAAGCGCGTCCACGGGGGTGTTGCTGTGGTCCATGGTCGGTCGTGGGAAGAGTTGGGATAAAGGAATGTCGTCGTCTGGGGAAGGAATGGAGGAGTGTTGGTGAAGTGTGGGGGAGTGCTGTGTTGGAGTTGGTGGTTCTGGGGGGTTCGCGTGGGAGGAGACAGAAGCTGCGCTATCCGAATCGGACGATATACCCGACTTATATACCGTCAGGTCGGTGAAGAGCCACGAGGCGTGCTCGTCCGTGCGAAGAGGCTTCCGTCCGGTCATCGCACGCACAGGTTGTGGAAGAGATCGAGGGGACCGCTGGGAAGAAAATGTGGTCGCCACGAGGATGTGGCGACAGATAAGGAAGGGGGTCTGTGGTACAACGACCGATCCGCGGTCGGTGTACAGTAGGAGCGGCCGCGCGCAGCGGGCACGGGGCACCGTGGCCCACGTGTAATACGTATGATTACCGAACGGGCGCAGCAAGTGACAGGTGTACGCTTGGGTACACGTGTAGTGTAAGGAACCGTGTGGGGATAATGCGCGCGCAGTGTAATGCAAGCGCGTAGTGTGAGGATCCGTGCGGTAGTGTAATGACGGCGCTAGATTTTCAATCGCGTACAGTACCTGGTCCACAGTAAGTGACAGATACTGTATTGGACAGGTGTCCCGGGCGTCCCTCTGAGGGGTTAAGACCTGGACACCGTCCTCGCAGTAAACACGGGGGGCAGACTTGCCCCCCTCCCTTTCGCGCCTACGTACTGCCGTTTCGGTATTCTCTCGCGCGTTGGCTTCTAACCCGTTACCGGTCGTCTCCGATCTAGCACCTCGGGACGACTGCGCGTAACCGGCCAGTGTGCCACTCCCTTTTCGCAAGTCCGACCGTTCGGTAACCGCGCGCCGCGCGTCTCGCGTCGCGAGCTCCCTCGGCTCATCCTCCGAGCCTCTCGCCCGCTAGGGTTTGAGGAGAGTTGTACCACATGCTTCGCAACGCCGTGATGGAACATCTCGAGTTGACCCAGTTTGCCATCTATCGAGGTGCGAAGACCTACAAGGCTCTATTCGATGCAATAATGGACTTCTGGTCTGGTCGCTGCGCCTTTCAGGCGGCGGCGAACTCCTTGAGCAATTTGCGCTACCAGGGGTCAGAGAGCTCGCAAGTTATGTATGAGCCGAGAGGGCAAGGTGGGTCAAAAAGGGTCATGATGCGTTCAAAAGCTCCCTTGTCTCCACTCGAGACGAAGGTTGACGCTTTAGCTGATCGACTAGCCGATATTTCCCTTATTATCAAGAAGAATCAGTCGAGGGATGACTCAACAGCATTCCGCCCCGCCCACGATCGTACTTGTTCTTATTGCAAACGACCGGGTCATGGCGCTAATAGATGCGATGCGAATCCGCATAGGGACACGAAATGCCCTCGCTGCGGAAAATTTGGTCATTCAGAGACAAGCTGTTGGGCTAGAATTGGTCCACAGAGGGGAGGTAGCAGTGCCTACCCTCCTAAGAAGGCCCAGACGGATATTGCCGTGTCGGGTACACGGACGGGCTCCGCAGGAAACCAGGTGAGTGTTGTGACGCACGACGACCTCCCTGCTGATGAGAAGTTAGTGGCATCGGTCAAGAGAACCGCCGATGGAGAGCCGGTGGCCAAGACGCGAATGGATGGTGGCGGCGAGCCAATCCCGTCCCTTTTCAACCCGCGTAAGTACTGGACTCCGAACCACATGAGGAAACCTCCTAAGCCCGGCCGTCGAACAAGAAAGAAGAGGACAAGTAAGAAGAACGCCGTCCAAGAGCACTCGGGGAAGTACGACGTGGTTTCTTCCCTCGCGAACGCCCCCTCTGGTTTGCCATTCGGTCAACTGATTCGAGGAGATGGCGACGAGGCTAAGAAAGAGATCCGTCGTTTGTTCAACAGTCGCCCTAGACGCTCCGTAGCTGCTTCGATCAGTACTTTGCCGAAACGTCTGAAAGTAGTTTCTGTACAAGTCTACGGGACACAAATGAGAGCGTTGTTAGACTCAGGAGCTATCCCAAACGTTATGAATGCGTCTGTGGCATCGAAGCTCTCTCTGTCTCCAAAGCCGACCTCGACGAAGATTACGGTCGCCAATGGACAAAAGACAACCTGCTTAGGTTCCATCGAGGAAGTTCCTGTCACGTTCAATGGTGCTGTTACTTCACTCAACTTCTTGGTTGTTGAAGGATCCCCAGTTGATATCTTAATCGGGTATCCAACTCTCGAAGAACTTCAAGCCTGCATCGATCTAGGTCACCAGTCTGTTAGAATGTTGATCGGAAACAAAACCGTGAAAATGAGTCTGGAGTTTGATCAAGTAAGTCCTATCGTCGCGGATTCGGAGATTGATAGTGAGGACTTCACTTCTGATGTCGAGTCGTTCACCTCAGAAAACTCGTCGGAAGAAGAGACTCATGTTGTCGCCATCCTCGGCGATGAACCTTTCGAGCTAGACTTAACTCTGGACGGAGCGATCGGAGAAGATGCGGAAGTAGAATCACCTGATTCGAATGTCATCAACAACGCCGTGAAAATGCTTCGGGAAAAACTTGTACATCTTGACAATGAAGCTCAAGCAGTCATCGAGACCGCCCTGATGTGTAAGAGTATCGTTGCTACATCCCTTGACGACCTTCGGCCTGCTGAAGTCCCAATCAAGCACCATTTCGAGTTAGATGATACTAATCCGATCTATCACTCGGCGAGGAGAATGGCTCCCTTGCATAACGAAATCGTTCGGAAAGAGCTGGACAAAATGCTGGAAGCAGGAATCATCACGCCTTCCAGCGCCGCATGGTCCTTTCCGGTCGTCA
Source organism: Chondrus crispus (assembly GCF_000350225.1). Classification (NCBI taxonomy): domain Eukaryota; phylum Rhodophyta; class Florideophyceae; order Gigartinales; family Gigartinaceae; genus Chondrus; species Chondrus crispus. The sequence goes on from NW_005178995.1 coordinate 100,899, forward strand.
TCGTATCCAAAAAAGATGGGAATCCACGCTTCTGTGTTGATTACCGTTCTCTGAACCAGAAGATGAAAGCAGACAGATGGCGTTTGCCGAAAATAGAAGAGATATTTGATGACTTGGAAGGAAGTGCGTACTTCACTTCTCTGGATTTGTTCAGTGGTTACTGGCAAATTCGGATGGCACAACAATGCAAGAAATGACTACTTTCGTCTGTCGCTACGGGACGTATAAGTTCGAAGTCATGCCCTTTGGATTGATGAATGCGCCTTCGACATTTCAGAGAATGATGGATACAATCTTTCGCGGAGTGCCGTTTGTGCGTGTGTACCTCGATGACGTTGTGGTGTTCTCTAAGACTATAGAAGAACATCTTCGCCACCTGCAGCATGTATTTGATGTGCTTGACGAGGCTGGTCTTAAGCTTAAGCCGACAAAGTGTAGCTTCGCCCAGGCGAAGATCAAGTTGCTCGGTCATGTTGTCGACAAAGGCGGGATTGCCGTTGACCCGAGCAAGGTCGAAGTGATCCGGAATGCACCGATCCCGACCACTGCGACTGAACTTAGGAGCTTTCTTGGGTTAGCAAGCTACTACCGTCGTTTCATCTGCAAGTTTGCGGACATTGCTGCGGTACTCCATGCGGCTACATCCGGAAACGGCAGATTGAAATGGACCGGAGAAATGCAAGAAGCCTTTGATGAACTACGCATAAAGTTAACTTCTCCGCCAGTCTTGGCTTACCCAGACTTCGAGAAGCCCTTCGTCGTTGAGACGGATGCGTCATCGGTCTCCGTCGGGGCTGTGTTGGCTCAAAAGAAAGAAGATGGGAAAATACACCCCATCCAGTACGCAAGCCGTACTATGAATACATCTGAGCGCAAGTACTCCGCTTGTGAGCGGGAGGCGCTTGCGGTCATCTTTGCTTTGAAGAAATTTCGTGTTTACGTGCTTTCGTCTACACCTTTCAAGTTGATTACTGATCACCGGGCTCTTAGTTACGCCTTTCGCAAGAAAGACATCCACGGTCGTTTGGCTCGTTGGCTGGACTTCTTAGCCGAGTACGAATTCACCGTGGAATATCGTTGTGGATCCGCAAATAGTGCAGCTGACTACCTTTCTCGCATTCAGCCCAAGAACGGCGACAACCCAACTTGCCAGGAAGAGGGAGACCTTGCCCTCGCTATCACGACCCCGATCTACTCTCCAGAAGATCTAGAAGAGTCTTGCCAAGATATCAGGTCCTATCTGCAAGGCGAAACACCGGTTGGGTTGGATGATTACAGGAAGTCTCGCATGAAGAATAATGCGAAGAACTTTCTTGTCTGGGAGTCGAAGTTGTTCCGCCGCACCATTCGTGGCCTTCGTGTTGTTGCCCCAATTTCCGATCGCGAAAAGATACTGAAGGGTTTCCATGACGACATTGGTCATTGGGACTTGAAGACCACTCGTCAATTTGTCACGGAAAGGTACTGGTGGCCGACCGTTGGTATGGACGTGGGAGACTACGTGAAGAGTTGTGACGGGTGTCAGAAGGCGCGTCCGATTCCCAAATACAAGACCACTTTGCGCCTTCCCGTCACAAGCTAGTTTGATGTTTTCTCTATTGACTTTGCTGGACCTTTCCCTGTCACTTCGTCTGGAAATCGCTTCGTGTTGGTTGCGGTCGAACACCTCACAGGATGGCCAATTGCTCTATCCACTGCTGATAGTACTGCTCAAGTGGGTCTCGACTTCGTCAAGAGAGAAATCATGTACTCATTCGGCCCTCCGAGAACCATTGTCTCTGACAATGCTACCTGTTTCACAGCCTCGGCCGTTTCTAGCTTCATGGCTCGACACGGTATCAGTTGGCGCACCGTCCTCGCCTACGCTCCCATGTCTAACGGTAGAGCAGAGAGAATGGTTGGAACTTTGAAGGCTGCCGTCCGTAAGACAGTTCTTGGAACTGGAATGGAGTGGGACAAAGCACTCACCCAGGTCCTGTATGGATATCGCCGACGTGCCATGAAGAACGGCGTGTCGCCATTCGAACTGATGTATGGGATCCCGCCTCGGATGGATTCCAGTGCAGAGACAGGTGCAAGCCTAGTTGTTCCTTCCTTAGACCATCATCGTCGTTTGGAGCTCCTGACTGGATCTGTCCCACGAGCGGTTCGCTCGGGGGCCTCTGTGGAAAAAAGGCTCGTACCGTCGTCGTCTCACTTCTTCGAAGTAGGATACAAAGTTCTTGTCGCTCGGGGAACTTCATTCGGTGGCACGAAATGGCCTGCATTCGTATCAAAGTTCTACGGGCCATGCAGAATCGTAGAAGGACGCCACCCTCGCTACGTGTTAGAGTCACGTCATGGCCGAATGTCGAGGAAACCTATTCATGCCCGTCGACTCGTACCCTATCGTGCAAGGAAAAGTGAGCAGGACACCATGGAGTGAATACGCATATAGATTGTAGCAAAATAGTTAATTGCCTTATTGCTGAAGGCTACGTAAGATTTATGGGCCCCTTTTATGCATTTAGAAATTAGAAACGACGGCTCGAATGAAAACCCACTGCCTGTGACGAAGAAGATACCTGTGGCGGCGTACGACACCTGGGCGTCGCACCCCAGGACCGGAATGCTCAGGATAACTCGTTTCATCTCCTGGGAAAATATGAACGACAGCATGCCGTCGGAGGCCGAGAACAATCCCTTGGAGAAGCCTGCGTAGAAAAAGGTGCATGTGATGTTTCTTTCGTCGAGAACAACGCCGGAAGCGCTGCGGTTGACGAAGAGGACGAGACAGTCGCCGCACCGGGTGAATGCAGAGTGACGCACAGTTGATTCATTTTTCCATGCCAAATGAGACCACTTGCAAGGGGCAGACCCGAGCATTAAAACCTCACCTGAGTCCGCCACACAAACAATCAAGTCAAGTATCTATGGCAAGCAAACGCCCGAATCTGCGTCACGCTATGAACAAACTTCGTGCAGAAGTGAGGAAAAAAAGTAGTTAGTATGTGCACTCAAGTTGTGTGAACAATGGATTAAGGTTAGAGAAAAATACTTACAGTGAGGCTCCAGGAACACACGTAGCAACGTGGAGCGATTGGGGGATTGGTGTCGATGGTGACACTAAATTGTGTCAATTGGATCGTCAAGGTCGAGCGCCGGTTCCCTGACTCAAGCCGATCACCAGGAGCAAAGGAGCGGCCAGCGGTCAGTATATATGTTTCCCCTGCCCGGGTGTGGGGCTGGGGAGGGGGTCGTGTGGGGGAGATTTGGGGTACTGTACAGGGTACAGTACCCAGGAGTGGCCCCAGGACCAAAGCCTTCAAAAGATGATTTTATTGGTCTACGTGTACGCCAGGTGTACACGTGGACAATCTCCCTTTGAAGGGCGGCGGTCCTGGGAAGTGGAAGATGCTGGCGGCCCCTCTATAAGAGAAAGGGGCGCGCCGCGACACCCCGCGACAAGAGGGACAGAAAAAAAAGAACAACACCCGGACCGATCCCCCCTCTTGAAATAAACATCTCGCTTTTCTCTCTCCCCTACGAGCGCAGCCCCCCTTTTTAGCTGTCAACAACAGTAATACCGTTTTCACTGAAATAGTGTAAGTACGGAAATAGTATCACTGACATTAATATATGTTTAGGGGTCGATATTTCCATCACGGAAATGGTATCAGTGACACTAAATACCGTCCCCGGGTGTACAGTACCGAAATAAAGAACGACTTTTCGGAGGTCTCTTGTGAGCGTTCGTGCCTTTGGTTGCCTGCAATGCAGATTGCCGTCGTTCCCAATTCATTCTGTGCATTGCTGGAGCCTGTACAGTAGCAGCACACTCGCGGACATCAACTGTACTGTACTACCTTCTCCGTCACACGTGCACTCGCAGTGCTGAATGTGACGAAGTAAGTCTCGTGCCCCCGGTCGTCCCGCGGCGGCGGGGCGGCCGACGGCGCGCTTTTATTCGGTCCTGGCGCTGCTACCTACCTCAAATGGTGTGGTCTAGTCTGTGGCTGGCTTGTGGGTCATCACCTGCTACAGGACCATCAGGGCGGTTGGGGTGTCATGCCCGTGAACCACGCGTCGACGATCTTCATTTTGTGGGTCATCACAGTCCCCCTGACGCGCGGTTTGCGGGCCTATGACGGTTGTGGTTGGACGCGGAGGTTGGCACGGTGTTCGTTGAATGGCATTGGCTTCAGCGGTTTGGTCATGATGTCGGCGTACATGCGCCGGCTTGGTACGTGCTTAAGGGTGATTGCTTGGTGGTGATTGAGGTCTTGGAGCAAGTGATATCGTATATCTATGCATTTGCGTCGTTTTGTGGGCGCTGTGTTTCGTGCTATGGTGATGGCTGCAGCGTTGTCCATGCACACTGTGGTGGGTTGGTGTTGGCGGTAACCTAGTTCCGTTAGCATGTTGCGGATCCATACCGTTATTTGGGCCGTCTCGGCTGCAGAGATGTATTCAGCCTCGCATGTGGACTGTGCTACGAGAGGCTGTTGTTTGGACAGCCAGTGCACGGTGCCGCCGTATACTTGGGAGACTGCTCCGGAGATGGATTTGCGGGATACTGTGTCGTTGGCAAAATCGGCGTCCGCATAGCTTATGAGGGCCGGTGCTGTTGGGTTACGTGGTAGTGTGATGCCATGTGTTGATGTTCCTAACAGATACCGGACTGTGCGCTTGAGAAAGTTCCAGTGGCGTCGCGTGGGGCAGTGTGTTGCGCGTGCCAGTGCCGCTGTGGCGTAGCTAATGTCTGGTCGGGTGCAGTCTGCTATGTATCGGATTTCGCCTAGTGCCTTTCTGTAGTGTTCGCTGATGGTGTTGTCCGGTGTTTCTTCGGGTCTGGGTGGGTCTATTGTTGCTCCATCAGCGTATGGGGTCGGGTGTGGTGCGGCGTCCTGCATGTTGATGTACTGCACGACATGTTGGATGTGTTGTCGCTGGCATAGGTGTATGCCTTCCGGGGTATAGGATACGTTCCAGTTGAGGTATGACGTGGGTTTCCCGAGTCGTTTGACTTTGTACTTGCACTGTAGTACTTGGTGGAAGTCGTCGTTCAGGGCTTGTGTGCTGGTGGCTGCCAGAAAGTCGTCCATACTGACGGCTATGAGGATGACGTCGTTTTGGGTACGTTTGTAAAAGAGCGAGGGGTCGGATTTGGCTTGCTTGTAGCCGTGTTGTTTGAGGTGCGCGTGGAGTTTTGTTGTGTATGTGTGTGCGGCAGGTGGTGTTCCATAGACGTTTCCTTTCAGTTGCCCGGCTGCGGCCTCGTGTTTGTATGAGCCGTCGAAACGCTTGGGTTGCCAGATATATACTGGGGTGTCGTGTTCGTATGCTTCGTGCAGATAAGCTCCTGTGATTTCGAAGTGTTCCAGGTGCATGGAGTGCGCTGCTGCGAGTGCGAAAACGATTCGTACTGTGGTCTTTTCCGCCATGAATGTGGCGACTTTGTGTGGGTCATAGTGGATGTCTGGGAGCATGAGGTCGCCCCGGACGGAGCATCTGGCTTTGCGTTTGACGTTGGTGGGATCGGTTTCTATCGCTTTGTATCGGTACGTCATGGTCATCGGTATGATCTCATTGCGTGGCGGGAGTTGCGCGCTCACGTTCCAATCTATTGCTTGTGTGAGATCGAGTTGGTCCAGTTCGGCATTGTGTGCTGTGCCCCATTCGCGCGCGTCCGGGTATTTGTTTGCTTGTTGCCGAGTCCGGGGGGGAGTCGTTGTTGGGGTGATGGTTTGCGGGATGCTGCTCCGCTGTAGCTGGGCTGCGAATGCGGCGTTGGTGGTGCGCGTGGGGTCGGAGTTCTTGGTGTATGGGTGAAAATTGTTGGTGCGTACAGTTTGGTAGCTGCGCGTGTTGAGGTTGAATACCTTGACGTGTGCCACGTCAATGCCGTACATGTAACGAGCGGTGTGGGCGCGCGTTTGCAGCTTATGCTTTGGCGTTTTGAGTATTGGGACAGAGCCAAGTTGGCCAAATATGAAGAGTTTGTCGATGGCTGGAGGTGCACCATGCCAGAGTGTGTGTGGTATGTTTTGTACCACATGGTGGTAACTCATGTTGTATTTAAATACAGCGTCACGTACTGCGTCCTCCCAGTACGCTTGGGGAAGTTGGCTGTGGGTGAGGGCTGCCCGGGCAGCGTTCATGATGGTGCGGTTGATTCTTTCTGCTAAGGAGTTTTCTTGGGGGGTGTAGGGTGTGGATGGTTTGAATCGGATGCTACGTTGTGCCAGGAACTGTTGCATATATTTGGATGTGTACTCACGCGCGTTGTCGGTCGTTACAGTGTGCGGGTATCGTCCGGTTGAGCTTGCGATTGATTCTATGGCTGTTGTGAGGTTGGCTGGTACTTGTGCTCGGTTGTTGAGGAATGCTACGACCAGGTATCGTGTGGCGGTGTCGAGCACCGTCATGAAGTATTTGTTCCTTTGCATTGACGGTGGGGAGAACGGTCCGCAGACGTCGGAGGAGAGGCTTTGTCCGGCTGTTGTAGTGTGTACAGCGCGCTTGTGTGGGGCTGCTGCGGTTTTGCCGTCAATACAGCCCGCGCACGAGAGCTTGGGAGGGTTGTGTTGGAGTGCTTTGGGTAGGATGGGAAGCATGCCGTGCTTGGCCATTGTTGCTATGGATCGGGGACGAAGGTGTCCAAGCTTGAGGTGCCACTCGTGCATTGTCTGTTGTGCGTTGGGTCTTGGCGGTGTTGTTGGTTCGTGCGCTTGTTGTCGGATTTGTTGCGGTGTGCGTGGAGGGAGGTGCAGTTTGGTTGGTTTTGATGGTGGGGTGGTTTTAGGCGGTGTGGGGCGTCGGGGAGAAGGTGGTGGGAGTTGTTTGGTACGCGCTGGGGTTGGTGGAGGTGGGGGTTTATTGCACTTCTTGGTTGTTTTCTTGTAAGGTGTGCCTCGGGCTGCTAGCACACGTCCTATGGCCCGTTGGGGAGGACGGTGCGGTGAGCGAGTGTCGAGGCGGTAGAAACCTTGATGAAATTTGGCTGTGAGGATCGCCGGGGGCAGTGGCGTTGGGTCGTGCAGCGTTGCGTGGTCTTTGGTGAAGGTGATGTGGCCGTGGCGCGTTAGGTCGTGGACGGAGAGGAGGTTCTGGCGGAGTTTTGGGGCGCACACTGTGTTGGTGGTGACGTGCTTAGGTGTCGTTGAGATCGTCGTCTTTCCATGGTGGGTGATCGGGCAGGGTTGACCCGTAGCGGTGAGGGTTAGTTTGCCGGTGGTGGGTTTGAGGTTGGGATGGGGTTTGGTGACGTGAGTTGGGTGCGCTGCGGAATCGAGGAGAAAGTGTGTCTTACCGGAGGGGCTAGTGTCTGCCGTGTGTGATGCTAGGGAATGTTCTAGCTGTGCTATGCGTTGGTGAAGGTCTTCTGTGTTGGATGTGGTGGGGGTGGTGGTGTGGCCCCTTTGTTGCTGCATGTCGGTATCGTAGAGGCAGTTGGCTCCATACGGCTGTCTGCGTCTGCCTTGCAGAGTATAGCACTGCTCAGTGTCGTGTGTGATGCTGCCATGATGGCTGCACCACTTGCCGGCCCAACCTTTGGGGCAAGGGTGGTTGCGGGGTGTCTATGGCTGGCGGGGGGCACGGCGTTGCTGTTGTTGGTCTTGGTAGGGTGGGCGAGGCGTGTACTGGTTCTGCGGGGGTCGTTGGTACTGTTGTCGTGACGTGTATTGGGGCAGCTGAGGTTGTTGGACTGGGGCAGGTTTGGGGAATGCGGGTTGCGGTGTACTGGTTTCTTGCTGCGTATTCTGCATCAGCATGACCTGTCGGACATGGTTCGTGAATTTGCGGATGGAGGCGGGTGGGCTGCCCGCGAGCACGACAGCCACGAGTCCAAGGTCGGGGTGGTTGCTGATTCCTTGTATCATGTAGTTGACGGTGGTCCGTTCTTGATCTATGTTGGGGTAATTGGCGTTGATCATCTTTTGACGGATTGAGATGTGGGTGTTGATAAACGTAGAAAAGTCAGTACCAGGAAGTAGTTTGTTACATCGTGCCTCGGCGTCGAGGACTTCGTGGTTTTCGATGTTGGCGTCGTGGATGTGCTCGCGGAGAAGTGTGCATATGTGGTGAGGAGATTCGCGGAGGATGGTTGGGGGTAAGAGGGCTACGATGGTGGAGGGCAGGCTGGGTATGATGAGCTTGCGGAGCTGATCGGCCTGTTTGTTGCGCGTTTGGGTGGTTGCTGGGTCGTTTGTGGGTGTGGGTTCGGATTCGAGGAGGTATGCTGCGTCGATCGTTCTCGCGTGCAGCAGAAGGGCGTCATACCAGTAGGTGTAGTTTGTGGTGGTGAGGTTGGGGAGCAGATTTTGTGAATTCATTGTGATGTGTTTTGTGATGTGTTTGTTTTGAGTTGTGTCTTGGGGTTCGTGTTGATCGTTTTCGTGGAGTGTTGCTTGTTGTAGAAGGTATGTTGTGTATTCGTTGATGACTTGAGTGAGGGCGCGGCGTTCAGCGCGGCGTTGTCGTTGCGAAGAGAGATTGTGGGATGTGGTGGAGTGTTGAGGTGGACTGGAGGGTGGCAGTGGTTGCATAGGGGCCCATGACCTGTGACGAAGTAAGTCTCGTGCCCCCGGTCGTCCCGCGGCGGCGGGGCGGCCGACGGCGCGCTTTTATTCGGTCCTGGCGCTGCTACCTACCTCAAATGGTGTGGTCTAGTCTGTGGCTGGCTTGTGGGTCATCACACTGAAATCTCATGGATGCCAGTTCTCCGACTTTATTAACAGCAAACTTCGCATAAGATACCGACAGAAACCTGTCCGGTCGAACCGCAGCGTACACCGCGTTCTCTTCATTTAAAGGTATGCAAACACGTTTTCAGAGCAACACCGCCTTAACTCTCGAAATCATTTGGCCACGGCCACGTGTGGTAGTGCGTCACGCAAACCGCGAATCTGCGTAGCCAAACCTGAGAGCCATAATTCCTCGGTACTGAAATACAGACGTGTAAAATTTACAGTACTTCTCCGCTCCCTCTACACTTTTTCTTAATTCATTATGATTGAGCAGCAAGGTCACCGGCTACCTCATTCAACAAAGCTCACCTCTCATCCATACAAGGCGTGAGATGTGGGATATATGAGAGAGCGCGTATGCGAGGTGCCGACGACGGGTAATTATTACACCACTCTGCCGAATGGCGTAGGTCGGTAGTTGGCGGTACTCGACTCGGCGGTTGGTACCAAGCAAGAGCTGCAAGACGCAATACACTTTGTGCGTATATTAATGAGAGCGACGGCACCAGCAGAAAGTGACTCATGGCTATCGAAGGCTCAATATGCTGTCAGAGGCGTTGCCGAGGTAAGTATGGACGCGCAGTGGGTTGAAAGACAGGGTCTTCAGTCTGGGTTTAATCTATTACGATTCTGTTTTGTTTTGTTGAACAAAGCAGATCCTCATTACATAGCATGTCGTTGAATATATGTACAGGGGGGGTCGCTCAATAGTGCCTACTTTAGTAGTGCTTCCCTCTATATAGTGCTATGGCTCACCCTCTGGCACAGGTTATCATACGCTCACACGTGTATCATCCGGCATGGTGCAGTACTCAAAGGATGAAGTTATTTAGTTGTGTTATACTGTACAGGCTTTGTTGTGTTTGTGTTAGCAGTGTGCTTTGTCCCCAAATATATGTATTTGAGCCTCCTTTCCCATCCCCCCAATAGTGCCATAGCTAGAGGTATGTCACGCTATAGCACTATATCGTAGGAGGCACTGTATCCACTTCTATCCTATTTTATGTTATTGGAATGCTGTAGCTATACCTCATTCTATCGTATTTCTATTTGATTAGAATAGCTTGTACCTCATTCTATCCTAATTCTATGTGATTGGAATAGCTCTACCTCATTCATCCCACATCAACAACATCAACACGTCGGCTTACTGTCACCGTATCTTTCAGTTTTGAACGGTTACGGATCAAAACGAAACGATTTCTCAATACCCTGTACAGATTTTTTTCTGCCTTTCCTTATTGCTCGCCACTCTATTCCTACATCGTAATTATAAGCCCACGCCTTCACTCTCTGTCCATCTGCACGCGTTTTGTCTCAACCTTACTTTTTCGAAACACTTCTTTTTGCCCCTTTCTACTCTTTAACAATCTATCCCACACTCAAGCTCCCAAACTCCAATTTTTTTGTTTGCTTCCTTCCCCTTGAGCACACAAACTGTTCTATTTGACCTGTTCGCTGTACAGTTTGTAATATCATCTTCTTGATTTCAAAGACTCTACGAATACTTCGAGAACAATCTCCCCATTTTTGCCACTGTTGTCTCAATATTAACGTTTTCGCCTGCTACGCTCTGATCCCAACCCATGCATTCATGTACAGCTCCACCGTCCTGTACATGTAGGCCCCCACTTCGTGTACACGGATCGCCTCAGGCCTGGAGTGGCCTGACGCATACCAGAGCGTACCAGAGCGGAGCAAAGAGTCTGTCCCTCTCCGGGTGCGACGGAGGTGGAGACAATTCATCTTCCGGCAGGCTCCTTAATCCAGCTGATCTCGAAGAGATTGGGTTTAAGGAATTCGAGTGGTTATCGCAACTCACTCGAAATGCGATCTGGTTCTGACTGTTTAATTCCGGTGCCACGCACTCCACGGACTTGTAAGTCAGGCAAGAACGACTTTGTCGATTTAAAGCGACAGACTCGTGCGCAGAGGGAAACGATCGTGTGCCCAGTGACTTACCTTTTTCGCCCCTACCCCCTTCACAAAAACTCCTCCTTCCGCTCCGTACGATTTCCCCTTTCAGCAGACAGAGCTGCCGCAACTGGTAAAAAGTAACATCAGGTATCCTCTTAATAAAATCGGCTTGTCGTTCTGTCTCCTTGAATTAGTATGATCGAGCTGTTGCTGCTCTTCCACTTGTGTTAGGCATAGTACACTGTATTCGTATTGGAGCTGGTAGTTCCTAACCTCTCTGTTTCGCTGTTTCGCTTTGTTCTGATTTTCTCCCCACTCTCAGTCTAATTTTCTCCACCGATGCAACCAGCTTCTGAATCACTATCTACACATTAGAAACTAGAAAAACATGTTCCAACAGGCTTCACACATTCAACTCATCGTACGTGGCCGTTACATGATACTCATCATCTGTTCGGCCTTTGGCGACCGAAACTGTAGGCGTGCCCCTCGGCACCGCGGGACAGTTGTAGTCTGTGTGTCTCTCCATTATCGCCTGCCGATACACTCTCTCCACACTGATGCACAATCCACCTTTTCTCTCGTGAACCCAAAACGCAATCCAAATAATTAGTGCTGCAGCAAGGAGCGAAAAGTAGTATAAGATTGCCCAAACCTCTACAGTTCCTTGCTGCGTGGTTTTCACATTGGTGCTGACCTCCCTCGATGTCTTCGATACGACGACGATATCATTTAGATCTCTTTCGTCTTCCGCAGTGATCTGATTAGGGCTCAGTGGTTTGCCTGACCGAGAAGCTGATTCCGATTGAGCAAGGGCTAAAACGAGTCTTCCAAACTCGTCTATCGTACAAACTCCTCGACATGAATAAATGAATAGTTGTCGTCCCAAGAGTAAATTCGTAGAAGCCACAACTATCTCATTGGGTTCTGTTTCGGTCCACATGGTGGCTTCCCCGGCATAACCTTGAAGCTGTTTTTCTCGCCTCCCATACCTGAACGGTATCAAAGCCTCTTGAGTTCTAATTACTCCGCTCACATCATCAGGAGAGATTGGACTCCCGACTGATATGGCTGTGTCATAACTTCCGCTGTATACCAAATTAGACCTAATCGGAGGTACTCTCAATGAGCCCTGACTACCACATACACGGTTCCCGAATATGTTTTCGTCTACCCTTAGCTCCATCTTAGTTAGTTCTAGGATGACGCTATCGCCTTGCCGCCCGTCGGACGATATTGAGCTTACTCCCGGAACAGATAGGTCGGTGTATTCAATGTGCGATAACTTGACCATGCTGCTCAGGCTTATTATCACTTGTTGATGTAATCTGCTGGAATTCTCTCTTCTGTATTCTTGAACGCTGGCCAGAGTTAAACTCGCTACCAAGTCAGCCCCGGCCGTCTCCCAGGCATTGTAGCAACTAGATGTCTCGATATCGCATAATCCAACATCCTTGCTCAATACTGCAACTGGGGTGCTTTTTGTTTGATACAGAGATACTATGTCCTCGGATTCGTCCCCCTCACATTTGGACCGTGTCACTTGGAGCCCTCCATCGATTCCATGTACTACTTCTTGGGGAACACAAGTAAAGTTCTTGTCATTCAATGTCAGGAAGTGTGATCCGCCGTACACACTAAGTATCAGGTAGCTGGTTAGCTTGATTTTGTGTTGCGTCTTGTTCTCTAGCACTGCATACTCTAGCCTTGTTATCTCTCCCGTTATATTCAAGCATGCTTCCAAGTCGTTCCCTGGCTGAAATATGTTCACCAGTTCTGGCCCACCTTCTGGCATCTTGAAATCAAGGTTCACTGACATTACCCCCTCTTTCATCACTTCTTCAGCCCCAGATCCATACTCCAGTGGTAGATATAGCAGACCTGCCAATACCACCACAAACAGCGTCTTAAGCCTCCACCACGATGAGTTGAGGTCGATTTCTTGGTGCATACCAACAAGCCCGAGCCTCGTAGAACGCAACCTCAGCCCTGGTTTCCTTCTTACTTTCAGGCCGTAATACGCTGCGTTCGCGTAGTTGGCCGCCAGCTCCAGGACAGGCGACAATATGAAACTGACAAGAACGAACTTGACTACATTCCACATTGAAATTTCGATGTGCGTGCGCATTCTGAACGTCGGTAACGTTTCACACGGCGGTCTCGACAGGTGTAGACTGCGATTCCCCGCGTAACGAGGGGTGAAGCTGTAGGGAAAGCACTTTCACCTTTTGCAGCCGACCTTCTCTCGCGTAGCGACCACAAATGGCGTGACCTGGGTATGCGTTGTATGTAATGTAGAAGGAGGGGGGAACAGGAAAGCGCGTTTCGCTGCTTTGAGGAGAAAGCGACCTGCCATAATCGTGTTAACGCCAGGAATGAGCTCTCAAGAATCGTGGTATTCCTGCGCGCGGGCATGGTCTATGTGTGTGTGGGGAACAAATATCTCTTTCGTGTACCGCAAGAAGGGTGTTACCAGGACATGCATGTACTGGGCTGTGCGAAGGTGTGTTCCACAGTTCCTTTGTCTAGTGACAGTACAGAATATGCTGCCTGTAGAGCGATACATTGAAGGTTGGCATTTACAACGGCCGGCGTTGGGTGACTATTGAATGAAGGAGAAGACTTTGTGGTTCCATCCAGATAGGTCAGCACAGTAGATAAGGTACAGCCACATAGGGCACTACAACTCAGCACATAAAGTCACCGCCGGCCGCCGTCCCCCCAGGGGTGAGAGGGCCATCGGTGTTCATGGCATCACAGACTTGAATTCATCGCCAGGTAACAATGAACCTTTTTTACCGGTGCGCTGCTCAGAAAGATTTTTCAGAACCCCTAGTACGTGTACTGTACAGTTGTGAAAGCCAATCTTAGCTTTGGATCAGCGATCGAAGATCGGCAAAGAAAATGCAGGAAACCATCTCCGTACGTAGGCGAAGCTATACTATGAGGTGAAAGGGTGCTTATACTGTGGCAGACACTGGCAAAGGACGCGTTTCAAAGTAGGAGCTTAGTTATCGACGACAGAAAGGGCATGGCAGCGGCATTAATGCGACGAGCAAATGAGTTGCGAATACAAGAACGCGTTGGAGCGGAAGCGGTGGTAGTTCACAAGCTATGCGCGATGGAATGTAAAGAAGGCAAGATGCGGCATTGAACATACACTGACTCCGGACGCAATTCGTACTAAATGTTAGCCAGTTGCAAACGGAGGAGAGCAGGCGGCAGCATAGTATTTGAACGGCAGTAGAACGTAGTAATGAAAAGGAGACAGGCACAAGCCCAGCTGCATTGCTGACCGACTCGCTTTCCTCTTTATCGCCACAACCAACCCTGAGGCCGTTACCTCAAGAGTTACCTCCGTTGCAGCTATCATCGTTACCCGTCCAGTGCCCGTAGGCGTCCAGCTTCCGATTCCTGATCTAATCAAGATTAACCCTTTTCAACAGTACCCTTACTGTATTGCTGCGGTGCATTGAGTACAGTCGCAAGACGTGCTTGCCTCTAAATATTGCCCGCCATTCAAGAAAATTTTCAGATGTATTTATAGAACACACAGCCACAGACTTTCTATGGCACGTATCACCTAGTGCCCAAATGTGGGTCAGTAGGGTAATTTGGGTCGGATTTTTCATAAAATTTATGGAGCTTTTATCATAGTGGACCTTTAGACATCAAAGATTAGGCCGCAGCGCAGAATCCATTGGGATTGGCGCCGTTCTGCCACCAGAATTCGAATTTTTGGCGCAAAGTCCAGTGGGAAACGGAGCCATCACGCCTGACTGTGAACGATTGTTCCACAACAAAGCCGAACTCCACATCTCAAGACCATTAAGCCTCCTTTTCCATTTCGGTTACTGGCCAGTGCGATGAGACCAGGACCATGGCGAGTCAACGCTCCAGCGCCTCCCATCCAAAAGCACCGTACTAGGCAGCTTCACAATGCATGCCTTGCCGCTCGCTCTTCCAAAATGTCTTGGCGTCAAATCGCCAAGACATATGGCATACCTAACACGACGTTCCAACGCGCTATGAAGCGCAGCGTCACTTTTAATGACGAGAGATGCGGACGAAAACCAGTACTGTTCACTGAGGAGGAGCAAACTATCAAGAAAGCGGCACTCGAGTTTTCACGAAATGGCACGCCTTTGTCAAGAGAATGTCTCAAAGACTTGGTTCAAATGTTTGTAAACAGTCTGCCATTGTCTCATCAGAATGCTTTACCGTTTAAGGATACCAGAACTGGAGATAGTTTTGTGCGCAACTTTTTGAATCGACACAAAGAACGTTCCCTCAAACGCAGAGCGAACCTCGAAAAACCGCGAGCTGATGCCATGTCCCCTGTCACAATGGCAGAACACTTCGCGCGGCTTCACCAAGTGTACAGAGAGTACAAAATAACGAGTGCTCAACAAATATTCAATCTTGATGAAAGTGGGTTTTCTATGAGAACTGTGCATCGTAGCCGAACAAAAGCGGTGTTCGAGCGCACAGCTCGCAGCAATTCCAAAGAATTGAAATGGTCAAAAAACGCTGAGCATGCGACCATAATGCCGGTTGTATCTGCAGATGGGCGGGTGTGGTGCCCAGTTGCCATTCTTCCAGGAAAACGGTCGAAATACCGGATCCGCGCGGATGGAAAAAAAGAAACACCGTCTTGCTACCTTCCATCAAACGCCTACACAAGCTACCGAGATCCAGCCGGAGTTGACGGAGCAATTTTCTACGACTGGGCGCAGAAGTTTGTAACGGAAACAACACATTTACGACAAAAGCATAAAAACATTGTGCTCACGTTTGATGGTTATGGAGCACACGTTTCATTGAGAGCGCTCAAGGTTTTGAAAGAAAACAATATTGTCGTCGTCGGACTGCCTGCACACACCAGCCACAGGACGCAAGTACTCGACTACTCAGTTTTTTCTTCGTTCAAGACGTTTTTTCGCAGTACATTGAACCGTCGAGCTATTGGTGCCACCAATGAATGCCGTAATGACATTTATACGCTGTGCGAGATGCTCCACGAGGCGTACAAGCGATCTGTTACGTACAACAACATTGTGTCTGGGTTCAAAGCGTGCGGCATCTGGTGCCCAACGCGCAAAGACATCGTACCAGAAGTAATCAATGCAAGTGATATCACTAACTGGCAGGGGTATGAAAGCCAAGCAGCAGCTCACCGCGGGTATCAAGAACTGGTGGACAAGTTCAAGCGGAGCAAAAATTTGCTCGTGTCGGATGGCGAAGTTCTTAACAG
The DNA here is from genome assembly GCF_000350225.1 of Chondrus crispus. NCBI lineage: Eukaryota > Rhodophyta > Florideophyceae > Gigartinales > Gigartinaceae > Chondrus > Chondrus crispus. The sequence goes on from NW_005178995.1 coordinate 116,799, forward strand.
CGGTACGATTAACACGACAAGCGGTGCGCTGCTTACGAGTGAGGACGTTTTGGAAGCATTGCAGGCTAGGTCGGATCATCGTGCTGCAGAAGAGCAGGCCCGCAATTCGCGAGCTGAAGAGGCGTGTCAGAGGCGGGCGATCAGGATCGCACAAGCCGAAGCGACGGCGAGAGAGAAGGAACTGGCCGCGCAGCGGAAGGCGGCTCATGATCGCTGGCTTTCTCAGCGCTCTAGTCGTCAGAGGCAACTGGATGAAAACCGCATCGCGCGGAGGCAACTGGCAAAGATGAAAGTGGCCGCCATGTCATCGGTTAGCATCGTTGCTGAGTAAAAAATAAAAAAGAAACAACTTTTTTGATAATCATTTGACCCAGTATTCCGCAATATTGGGCTTTTCAGGGGCTATCAACAACTCTTTTAACTACCGTCCCAAAATGGCACAACGTATCAGGGACTTTTTGCTCACGCGCGGTCCACAGGGCAACAAGGCTGTGGCTAGTTTGGCAAGGTTTCGACGGTAATGGGCACCGAGAAGTTATTTTTTAGTTAAATGTGCGTCGTTGACCCACAATACCACACCCGATGATACAGCACACAGATTTATTGCACCGTGATTAGTTGATCCCTTTGCTGTTGTACCGTTGAGTGTGCAGTACGGAGCAGCTCTGCTAATTTTCTCGATTAAACTGCGGCTTCCTGTTTTAACACCAGCTGGGGCCGTAAGGGGCAAAGTCGGGTCCGACTAGGGACCGCTGTGATAAACACCTTGGAACGCAGTAAAGTTTTACGGGATGAACATCCTTGAAGGTTATTACTGTAAGAATTATGAAGTATAAGGCGTTTCCAGTGTAATCTAGAATTATCGGGAACTGTTGAGGACGTGTAAGCAACGGTGCTGTACTGCGCTGTACCTTGCTGTCAGAGTGAACTTCATGAGAATAAGTTTTTAGGCCGCTATTAGCTCCGTGTTGGAATTCATCACAACCGTGGCATTTTGGTCATGGTGGAGCTGCAAGTGAAGTCGAAATCGTGGTCAGACGGGCCAAATTATTAACCGCATCAGAGAAACAACTTTGTTGGAGGATCGTGTTGGAATGTGAACGACTCTATAAGCCAAACAATTGTTACATATTCATGGGCTGGGTGCGCGCTTACTGTAAATAAAAGATGGAACGGTCTCGATAGAGCATTCCTGCACATCCAAGTTCCGGGCAAGATTCCTTCAAATGTTTTTAAAAGGCCCAAGAGTTGACTATATTCTTTCGCTGTTTTGAAAATGTCCTGAACTCAGGGGAAAACTTGGAAATCAGGGAGAACGAGCCCTGAACTCGACCTGTCGTATTATGATAGCCGTCAAAAATTGTGAATTTGGAAAGCCTGGACCTTAAAATGGGTCATTTTTACTCACTTGTTACAACGGCTAGGGCTACATCAAATTACAGATTTTCAGACAGGAGGTCAAACTACTATTGGGTGTTCCATGCCCGTGGCGTGAAATAACATACGAGAGAGGATGACTGTAGCGACAGTGGATCATCATAGAAAAGGGGTGATAGAATCGCAGTAGACGGGGACGTTGACATGCCTGCGCATCATTTTCGATAATCCGTGCGCGGCGAGCGCAGCGGCGGGTTACTGTATAGCAGCATATGCATGCACTTCGCAGCATGTGTCGCGGCGCACGAACGCTCTCGTTGCGGTCGGTCGCGAGATTCTCAAAGCCGGGTGCGGGCCCTTTTTCTAGTACGGCAGACACGGCCTCACACGGCGGCTGCGATCGGGTTCCGCCTGCCCTGCGGGTGTACACCTCTATGGAGACCTCCGGCTCGCAGACCAAGTGAGGAAGTGCACGAAAAGTTAGATGCGCGCGCACTCATCGCTGCCCCCCTCCGCACGCGTCGCTCCCGGGAAATGCTCTGGGAGGCACGGGCAACTGCCTCACGGGCCACGTCGAGGGCGGTCGCCTTCTCTTTCATGCACGGAAACGCTGCTAAGTGCGTTCATTCCTCCCAATTGTCGATCGACAACTGAGAGGAATGGACGCATGTAAAAATGGGAGGATAGGTTGTAAGGAACGCAGAAACCCCTGGCGCAGGCATCTAGAAGCGTTCTGGACTCCTCAGCACAAGGAAGCGAAGAACTGACCACCCCTCTCCACCTGCGCTTTGTTGAGCTTTCGGAATTTTTTGCGACTTTGTGACGATTCGCAGCACAGGTTGAGTCAGAGGAGACCGTTGCCGCGAACTTCGAGTCCCCGGAGGGGCTGCACGCGGTTTCGTCTATTATTGATGATTAAACATCGTATTTATTATGCGGACGAGGCCGCACGCGCGCAGCGTGCATAATTGACTATGCCCCACGCGGCATTGTGCGTAGAAGACTGGAGGAGTCCGTATGTGACAATCTTGCTTTTGGTTGTTGTATGTTGGTGAGGCTTGGTAAAAATCCTTTTACAGAATAAGGAGGTTTCGGTTGATGGACGGGGATTGGTTTCGAGTTGAAGCAACAAATGTACTGAAGCTCGAGCATCTGCAACATACAGGAAAGAGGAATATATTACATCCGTATCTATTATTATACCATCGTCCTTAACGAAGATTTTTCATGCAAAACACTGCCTATTTCGTGCCACTTCCGTCTCAATCGATACTGCTCGGACATCGGAGAATTCACGACCGAATCTCTTCTACCGGGCTGGGAGACAATCCATGTTCCTTATCAAACTGTTCTTTTTGTCGTTGAACTCCTTGAGTTCACGAGCATACCTCTCCTGATCCTTTTCGACTAAATGATAAAAGTGCTGGAGTTCACCGGGGGTTTTCTCGGCCTTCTCATATAACTTCGCCAATGTTTCAGTTTTCAGCACCCTTGCGGCTGTTCCTGAGATACTGTTACTCCGCAAAACGCTTTCCACTTTTGACAGAACCTCTGAATCCTGCTTGAAAACTTGTCTTAACGTCCTAGGAGCCGAGGCGTGTCCCGTCTCTCGCTCTACTTCCAACTTCATCTCTTCCCTGAACCGTAGTAACGTGCCACGACTGGGTACAGTAGCTCTACGCTGCAGCCAGGGATCGTGAAGTCCGTCCCGATCCCCCATTTTCTGGAAAACCGCCTTCAAGGCATGCAAAACATGAACTGATTGACTTATATCACAATGCTCGCTGGCAATCGCCTTCATTGCGGAAAAAGCGGCAGTGCCCTCTATTTTCGGGAAGGGAGGCTCTGAGTACGTAGCGGTCGGAACCCAAAACTCCTCTGATCGTGGACCTTTGAAATACTTTGCGTTCAACAGGTTTCGAGGAGGATAACGAGCTATCCAAGCCCTCTCAGATGTACAAAAGTCCCTGATCGGTCTTCTGACAATCCAGTTCAGAGGAGCGCACTTCCCACTTTCACTACCGGCGACAGGTTCTGATCCCCCAGCTGGCAGTTCAATCAGTCCTCGCGGCCAGGCCCTTCTGACAAGTGGCTTTGAAGTGTCTTTCATTTCAGGACACGCAGCCAGTCGTCTAAACTCTAATCCATTATAGCCGACGTGTACTGCTGTACGAGTCGAAACCACCCCACTCCCGCTTGGAGAGTATGGCTTGTCCATCCCAATCACCAAAGGAGCGTTAACTACAGCATCGTTCTGCTGACTCAGGGCGCCAGATCTCGCTGTTTGACAATCAAATCCGTTGTTGACATCCGCTCCTGCTTCTGAATCTGTGAGCCGCGCCGCAGGGACGTCGAAACAACAGTCCTCGTAGCGGCGCTGGCATTGTGGAAGACCTGTTGGCGGCTCCGTCGAAATCCTAACCATGCCTGGGTCATTTGGCAACGCATCACTGAGCAACTCTCTCAATTCAACAGGCAACCGCTGTTTCGCCTCTACACTGCATGCCGCAGCGAAGTGAATATTCCTCTTAATAAATCGAAACTGCGATGGGGGCTTCGTCTAGTATCCGAGAGACTTGAACACTTCCGCGAAGTCTATACTACTGAGAGGGTTAACTGCGAATCCTTGAATATTCCCTGACTCCCTGTTCACATCTTCAAATCCATTAAGAATATCATCTATGCTAAAGAGAACCTATCTCCGCCGACGACTCTGGAATTGTCCGAATAACATGTCGCAGAGCCATTTTCCATGGTTATTCTCAAGAAACAAAACAAGGCAGATCGTCGCAAGGCCCTGGTCTACGATGTATTGGGGTAAAGCTATTGTTGTCATCCAATTCTTCCCTACAGACGCGTTGTCAGAGACAATAACCTTAAGGGACTCTCCACGGCAGCGCAGTAGATGGTCCAGGAGAATTTCCTCCACAATGGCGGAGGCATTCTTCGGGCCTGTTCCTTGCTCGTGTGAAAGTACGATAGCGTTATTGTTGATCGAACTAACATGGGCGTTGGCGTCAAAACGCCAACGCGTGATGTCGGAGGAAGCTGATACAACAAAATGCAGCAAATCGAGCTTACTCATATCATCTTGGTGCGTGATACAGGCTCGATCTGGAAATGAGTTCCAATCAACAGCGACTCCTCGAAACTCCTGATTCTGCCTGGCCCGAATTCTCTGGTAATTGACCTCGACTTTCCTGAAATGGTCGCCAAGCATCTTCACATAGCCCCTGATTCTGGCGTCGCGTGAGTTGTGCACCCTTAGGTCGTTCAGGCATTCCTCTTCCTGAAAACGCTTAGCGGCGATTTCGGTAGACAAAACATCATAGCGCATCTGTCGGTTCTCGAGAAGGGGTCGCCGGTAGGAGAGCTCATCAAACTCGCGCTTCAGGAAGATCCATTCGTGGTGAAACTGCAGTACCGCGTATTGTTGAGTCTTACAATTTGGGCATGCGTTGTGGTCGCTCTGTGCAAAACTGATGGCACTGTAGTTTCGGCGCTTGAGGTATTCGCCGATCATCCTTTGTAGAGTACTTGAAGACAGATAGAAATCCATGGAGTCGTCCTCTCGAAGCGCCATCCACAGTACCTTTCGAAGCTTCTCCTGAGTATTTATCTCAGGAGAGTAGACTCGACAAACGCTCTCACCAGAGGACCCCGCCGGATCTGCCCGCAGTACCATATCCAATTCTCTCTCCACTTTGTTGCGAATCTCGCTGTAGTAACGATTCATTGGATAACTGCGATGGTATTTGTAACAAGCAGAACCATCGGTTAAAAGGACACGATCCTCAAGGGAGGGGTCATTGCACATTATGTCGAGAACCCGATGTAAATCAGCGACGAAAGACTCCTAGATGGTATACAACGCGGCCAAAGCTCTATTACATACCTGTGTCGTTGAATTTGTAAGTGGACAGAACATGCGGTTGAGCAAAAAAAAGTTTTCCTTGTGGCGTGGCCTCAGTTCTTTCGCCAGCTTGATGAACTGGTTATACTCACTCACTAAATTCAATTGAGGTACACCCGCAAAACATGGCGTATTGCAGCCGCAGTCGTAGCTTTGCAAACTCTGCAGAGATGGGAAGCCTCGCCTGTCTCCCCACCGACGCATCTGTCTGAGACGCACCCCAGCACTATCAATTATACTTTGCAATTCGTCGTTAGTGGCACTGTCGGGAGTGATACGTCCTGTTATACAAGAAGTTTCGTGAAACTCCCAGCAGACAACATATGGAACTGGTGCACAACTTGTTCTTCAGGCGCACGCCGAATCCAACTCTCTGTGAATCCATCTGCCCGCAGAGAAACGGTAGGACCTCCATAAAGAACCTCGCGAACCCACGCAATGCTTTCTGGCGCTCTGTTCCGTGCCGCACACCAGGGGCAGCTTCCCTTTGTGCCCTCTAAGGGGCCGTGAATCCAACGGTTGACGTCCCGATTCCAGGTGCTCTACTCTCCGTCAGCGACGACAATGCCTCGTTAGCGGAATGACAGGCTTCCGCATGTTCGTGAATAACCACGATCTCGGTGAATTCCATGTACTGTTTCGGATCGGCGGCAATCCTTGCGAAGCAAAGTCGATTGCAGCAGTGCCATATTTGAGTAGGGAATTTATTCTCGTGCACTTTGTACGCCGCCTCCACTCGTTTCTCTAATTCGAGAAGCACTTTCAATCGTCCCAGACTCTCATTGTCTGTACTAAAATCCACTGAAATGTCTTCATTTACAAATGAACCGTTCAGACATTCTCTTAGTGCACCCGATTGCGATATCTGCAACAGGAACTTTCCGATGTTGGTCGAAATCGACGGAGAATCGGCATCAGCAATGAGTTCGTGTGAAGATCCAAAATACTCTTGTACTAGTGAAGGATAATCCTCATTCACCTTATCGAACAAGTCCTCGAATCGCTTCCGCAACACCTGGCGGGTATACGTGACCTGATGGTTGAGTGGCGACGACTCTCGAATATCGCTAAACATTCGGTGATTCGAACTCAACGCGTGAAGGGAGGGAATAATCTCTGCAGAATGAGAATTCATGGCCTGATCCTCCAACGTGTGCGACGAGAGAGCTTATGATACTCCGTGAGGCACAGAGGATGCGCCGAAATTTAAAAGGAGAGGAATCGGGCTTGTCGTGAAAGGGGGTGAAGAAACGGCAGAGAGAGAAGGTAGAAATAATAGGTGAACAAAAACGAGCAAAGGGTGTAACGAAATGTAAGAGGAAAAGTATTGATATTGAGAAAGTTGGTGCGAGTGCTGGAAAGAGACCGCTTCCTCTCGTTGAAATTCTTCAAAGTTGGGAAACGGTGCAAGACAGAACGGAAACCGGAAAGAAAATTGATAACAGAAATGGAGACAATCTGCAGAGTTCTGCGATAGTAACTTCGAAGGTCGGTTCCGTAAGATAATCAGAGAATTCCGTGGGGAGAGACCCTTTTCCCCTGATGACCTTGACGAGTAACGGCAGAAGTGTACTGGCGGTACAAAGGGAAGGGTGCGGACTGCGAAGGTCAAGTTCAAATTGTTCCAAAGACAAAACAACGCAAAAAGCCTAGTCTTTTTACTGCGGAGCTCCGCAATGAATGGAAAGGCAACACAAGGCGTTTCGGAAGTACGGCCCCAAAACCATCGGCCTTGGGCCAAGGGCCGTGGCTGCAGCCATTGATTTTGGCGCCAACACGCGTTTTACCTCAATATATTTCCCAAGTGCCCTATTTGAATAAAATAATATCTGTTTCATTTAATCTTATCGGAAAAATCGCACTGTCCTAAATCTCACGCAGTTAGTTGCAAAGCGCAACTATCAGAGCGAGAAGAGCAGCGCTCACCCCACGCCAGCCGATCCTTTCAAAGCTGCGATCGCTGGGCTCGGTGAATGCTAGCCTTCCCCTCCAACTGCTTTCCCTTTCGTCCGCTTCCGGCACCCCATTTATATGTGCTCTCTTGGCCGGCGGGCGGCACCTAGCGACGCTCCATCGACGTCACCACGTCTCCGTCAGTGCCAGTGAAATTTGTTTTGCGATTTGCGACGATGCGCTGCACAGGCTGAGTCCGGGAGTTCGGGGCATCCGATGCCCCGAACTCCGCGTCCCCGGAAGGGATTTATGTGGCGTTGTTAGGGGAGAGAGAGGTATGCCTTGCTGGGTAGGATGGTAGGGACGGCGTAATATGAAACGGAAGAGAAGCAGGTAGGGGAGGGGATGTCCGGACGAAGGACCAGGTGAAGGCGCGTATTGGGACGAGAAGGGTGAGGCTGGGCAGGGCAATGTTGGACGCGAGATGACTACCGTTTATTGTTGAAGTCAGTCGCTAATTTGCTATTCTTTACAGGGTTGGGAATTAGTTGAAAAGATGTTGTCGGAGGCTGTCGATGTTCCGGAACGGTCCATGATTGAAGTTTGGTGAAAACTTGGAATGATCAACTTCCCAAAAAGGTTGTCCGCTGGAGAAAGAGAGACACATATCAAGCACGCTGACGTGCCGTCGAACGCAACGTCATATTACTGTACAGTGGCAATCCAACCGACGATCGAGCGGCTTCGAACAAGTGCATCGTCGATCTGAGCTTCTTCTCACGCTCCTGATGTTCTTCCGTGGCGATAGCCCGGAGATTTTTAGACACAGCAAAAAGGTAAACTTCCTTAATGAGATTTGGTGGTTGCATGTTCCGACCTACGAGACTTTCGCGGAACTCGCCAATATATGTACCGAACTCGATGACCCGGCTTGCGTCAAACAACATGCATAGCAAGATGTAATATTCATCCCCCTTGGCCATGTTCAAAATGCATTGCAATCGCCTGCGCCGAGTGCGTTGCTCTTCAGACAACGACGCTTGTAAGTCGTGTTGTTGATTAGAGCCATTCTCAAGGTTGGCTGTGCTCCACGGGTTGGAATAATCTTGCGACCCTGCGGGTGCGGCAACCCCCTGCGCACTGCCTGTCATGGCATGCTGATTTGACGGCTGGACAGCATGCCCTCTATTTACTTCAGATAGATGGTCTTGGAAGCCTGGACATAGACTTCCCATGCAATCAGAACACAGGGAGCTCTGGCTGGTATGATCGCCCATGGTAGGATTCGTGGGCATCGTCGGCAGGAAAACAGCACTATGTTCGTTAGAACGGAATTTTTCTATCATTTTCGAAACGATTTTCATGGATTCGTGTACAGAAACCACCAAAGCATTCTTCCCCTCCGCGAATTTGAGCATTTCCGATACTTTCGACATTTCTGTTATGTGTCTGGAAACTATTGGAAGGCGACAGCCCTTGTATACTTTTGGTCTCTTCGGAAGTGCATTTCTGAAGTCCTCTGGCCCATTTTCACACCCATAGCGAATATGACCGACATCTAAATAGTACCGACGCGTGTAGGTATAGCGAGACGGCTTCCCAAGTCTCCAGATTCTGACAATTACAGCGTTGTAGATTTCTACGAGGGGTCCGACTGACCTTGAAGTGGGAAGGCTGTCATCTTCACTGCCCTCCAGAAAGAAGGCGTGAAGATATTTCTCGAAGATAATCTTCCTCATGATGGTCTTCCTTTTCACGAACTGGCGTTGCTGCAGTGCCCTTTTTATCCTCTCATCATTGCGAGTCCCGCTCTTTGCGAACCTCCCAAGACCATCACGCCGAGACAATACCAGATTTGGAGAAAAGTCCGACTCCAAATTCAATTCCAGTGGTGTGACTATCGAAGGCGTTGAACCGTCGGACGATGAGTGCAAGGAAGATGATGGGGATATGGATGAGAAAGACGCCATCACTAGCCTAAATTTCGGACCAAGCAGGAGTTGAAAGATGAGATCCTGTGTGAATAATGTGGAGTTATCTGGGTCATTAGAGAGCCATTGTCAATTTATAATCTTGGGATCAGCTCCTCACTTCGAATCGAAGGAAACCGAGCGAGTTTCTCCCAAATGAGGAAGACAGGCGCCACATCGGTTTTTGAAATTTTGAACGAGAGGTGGGTGAGGAGAGTATATCCAGCTCAGTTTTATAGACGTGGCGCTCAAGATAGAGAGGAAGACGCGGTTAAGGGGCTCCGTTTGGAGATCCAGGGCAACGTAGTAGCGATGCAAATTTGCAAATGCAGCGGGAAGGGTGTAGTCCACCGTCGGTAGTACGAGGCAGTCCTACCCTTCGAGTGATACATAGAACTATTGAATTTGGGCATTGGGATGATGGTAGGCGGAAACAGATGTTCCTTGAGATTGAGGTTGACATCGACGTCGGCTGATGAGCCGATGTGTAATTTCATTTGTTCATGTCGGGTGATGAGTAGCCATTTGTTATTATATCATAGTTCATCTTTCAGGTATGCCCAAGACATCATTCGTACAAAACTTCAGAAGTTCGCAACTTTCAAAAATGGCTGTGGCTTTCCGCCAAAACATGGCTCCTTTTCGAGGCCTAACAAAGTACACGTGGTTCGTGGAACGGGTTCATCACACTGAACTTGTTGTCGGGTTCCACCTCTGGGAGCCAGACGCCCAATGAAAATTAGAATCTGCACTCCCAGGAAAATGTTCAATAATCGATTGAACCTTTATTTCCACCGCAAAAAGAGAGATCAACAGTCTCTGCCGTGACTTCTCAATCACGGTGAAAAGGCCGTTATGGTCAGGGTCGAAATTGTCCAAAGGATCTTATTCTCATGAACCTCACTCTGTCAGCCCGCACGCGGGTTACAACCTTAATTCGCCAACGCATCCAGCGCACAGTATCCTTACTGTAATGGTTACATTTAGTGTAACTACTGCCTAACACGTAGTTTTATTGGTAGTTGTGTATTTTGCTGAGCTGTATAGGTTTTCACCCGAGCCAATAAGCCACGGTTTCCTGTACCAGCTTAGATTTTAGAACTCTATGAAAGGCTGAATTCGTGTGGGCTTAGAGGGCCAGCGTCACCCATTACCAATCGAACATCAACGACTATCAACGAGAAGTATTTCCTCAGAACGAACTAGCCGATCTAGTGTTCACCTCGGACAGGCTGTCCCCCACGCCCATCGGGGGGTACCTTCGGACATCGGCAAGTAGGTGTCCAATCCGAGTTTCATTTTAAAGGGGTGCTCCCGACGAACACTTACCAAGCTATCTAATCAGCTTTACAGTGTAACAGCTGTGAGGCGGGGTTTTTGCCACAATTACCCCGCCGCCTATGTAGGCCGGCGAGGGTCGCCGGCGGGCGGCGGTGGCTATTAAATTATGGTATTAACCGCGCGGCGGTATATAACGCAAAAGGAGACCGACCGGGCAAAACGCGAAGCCCCGGTGCGGTGGAGCAGCATACTCACATGATCAATATCTTTGCATCCAACAGTTTCTGTACAGTGGTCTGTACAGTGGTCTGTACAGTACTGGACCGAACTGTACTGGCATTGGTCCTACAGTAATCCCCGGTATAAGAATACGATCGGATTCAGAGGGCTGTATTCTAATAAGTGGTTATTGCTATGTTTGGGGACGTTATCATGTTTCTATTGCGCCTCCAGTGTACTGTACTGCCAAATAATGTAGTAATTCGCGTCATCCATCCCATCGATCTTCTGCGATCTCAAACGTCCCTACAGCACCTGCAAAGGGCCGAGAGACACACAACTAATACCAACTCGCGTTGCAGCAGCAACTTTGAAACTGCTCGAGTTTAATATTCTTATATCGGTTCTTTTTGGTGTACAGTACATGGCTGGGATGACCGAAAATGGCAGGTGTAAGCTTTGATATTCGCAATGTCGTATTCTTGTACAGGGGGGTCGCTCAATAGTGCCTACTTTAGTAGTGCTTCCCTCTATACAGTGCTATGGCTCACCATCTGGCACAGGTTATCATAAGGTCACACGTGTATCATCCGGCATGGTTCAGTACTCAAAGGATGAAGTTATTTAATTGTGTTATACAGGCTTTGTTGTGTTTTGTGTTTGCAGTGTGCTTTGTCCCCAAATATATGTATTTGAGCCTCCTTTATATAGTGCCATCCCCCCAATAGTGCCATAGCTAGAGGTATGTCACGCTATACCACTATATCGTAGGAGGCACTGTATGCTGTGTGCCGGGGACAGGCGATTTTGAGCTGGAATCGCACTTCCCGAAACGGGAGTTGCATATCATATTCTTGTACAACGAATATTCTCTTAAAGTGATATTCTTGTACTGGGGGTTACTGTACAGTGGTTTCGCGATAAGTGCATATTGGGAGTGGATGAGGTCTGTATGCGCTTATTACTGTAGTATAACGACCGACGCGCGCGCGGGGAGATTATTAACAGTGCGGCCGTGCACGGTGGACATGTGGGCGGGTGTGCCCACGTGTAGGGAGCGCGCGCGTGCCAAGCGGTCGTAATCTGGCGTACGTGTACAGTAGTGCACGTGTCGGCCAAGCGGTAGTCTGCTAGTATTACGCGTGTACGCTAGCACACGTGGCATCCGTGCGGTAGTCTGTAAGCAGCGCGTGTGTACAGTAGTACACACGTGTAGCTGCAGCGTCCGCGCGGTAATTAGGAATTGAGGCGCTAGTTTTTTAATGGCGTACAGTACCTGGTACGCACTAGGCGGCAGGTACTGTACACTGGGACAGCTGTCCGAGGCGTCCATCTGAGGGGTTAAGACCTGAGACCCGTCGCCACCAGTAAAATGGGGCAAGCTCGCCGCCGTCCCTTTCGCGCCTATATACGTCCGTTTCGGTTGTCTATCGTGCGCGCTGGCTTCTAACCCGTTACCGGTGGCTCCCATTCACGCACCACGGGGTGACTGCGCGTAACCGGCCAGTGAGCCACTCCCTTTTCGCGAGCTCGTCCGATCGGTTCAATTAGGGCGTCGCGTCTATGCCGCGTGCTCCCTGGCTATAGCCTCCGCCTCTCACCCAACCCAGGGCGGAGAGGAGTTATCCCACATTTTGGTACTCTTGTGGAGGGAATAACTCTAGGGGTTGAGCCGCACGCGTAGTCGCTCGATCGCGTGCAGAACCGTACGGACGGAAAAGGTTGAGAAATCACCGCGTCGATCGCGAAGCGTATTCGACGATGAACCGACCGGAAGAAGGCGTAGACTCCGCCTCCGGGCGTCTGAGCACCCGCAGTGGCAGTGGCGCACCGCGCCCCCGGGTGGAGAACCCGGAAGCCCTGCTGCGACCGCCACCGCGACCGGGACGCACGCGAGCGTCCGCATCGGATGTTTTGCGGGCCGTGTCGGTAGGCAGTGAGAATCGCGTCCAATGGATGGTCGACGCGATTCACCCGCGCATCCAGGCCTTGGTCGAGGAGTTCCTCGCTACGGAACTCCCCCAGGTAGCGCGCGTATGCCTCGACCGAACGGTGCCCGGGCTCGTGGACGCGCACATATGCAGCGCGATACCATCGCTTTTGGACGAACTTCTTCCCGCTCAAGTCCAATGCGAGGTGGTGACCGCGCTCACCACTGTGGATGAAGAATCCCCGTCCGGTACGGCTCTAAAGAGAGCGATCAGCTCCGCCGTGGCCAATCGTCTGGCCACGACCTTCGCCGGAGCAGGAGTCGACGCACGCGAGCAGCACGACTCAACCGCTCCGGATTCTACGCTAACGCACGCTGAACCGATCGGCGCCGCACCCGGGATCGGTACAATGGCCCCTCACCCGGAGGGTAAGACCATTTACCTCCCACCAATTTATGGTGCTACAGGAGGGCCCACAGAAAATGGCCCTCCCGTACTCGCAGATACGGCTGGCCCCCGCGGGACAGAAAACCGCCTGGGGCGCTTCGCGACAGGAAAGCGACAGCCGTATCGGTCGAGCAGAAGAAGCGCACCCGGCTCTCAAGGCTACAACCTCGGACGGTACAGAAAACCCCTCCGAGGAAGAAGACACAAGACGTCGCCACAGAGCGACGCGCAAGAACCGCGACGGACGCTACGCGCGATGCCGCGATGCCGGAAGGGTCGGTTACCCCTCCGATGATAACCGCGAAGAACGCTATATGCGATACCGCGATGCCGGAGGAGGTGGATACCCCTCCGATGACGAGGACACCGAGTCGGACGAATCGCGCAGAAGCGACCGCAGAGGCCGCAATGCGCGCAACCGACGTCGGTTCCGGCGAGAAGACTCCGACCTGGATGGCTACAGTAGCCCCGGCGGAGAAGGAGACCGCCATCGCAGGGGCAGAGACCGCCGGTCTGCTCCGAGGCGGGATCCGAAACGGTTGCCGGTGATCAGGCCGCTGAACGACCTGTTCACCAAGGCCGTCGCCTACCGCACGTATACGCTGGAAAATCGCAGCGCGCGCTACGACGCGAGTAACGCGCGGCGAGTTAACCGTTATCGGAAGAAGTTGGACGTCCAGCTGAAAACCCACACGTTCGGTGGTCAAGATCCAATCGCGGTGCTAGGATTTCTCGCGCGCTTCAAGATGGCCTCGAGGGGACCGTCGCAGCAGCTCCCGCAGGAGGAAAATTCGGCGGACCGGAAGCGCGCGCAGTTCCCGACGAACGTACCGTCACGGAAAATTCGCGTGGTCAAGGGGGTCACGATACCCCCGATGACCCAAGCGATGGTACGCGTCGCAACACCGGTTGGGGGGCTTTGCTTCCTGGAAAACCACCCCAAAACGGCGCATAAGAATTTATGCCTGATGGCCCAGGGGGTCATGGACCTCTTCCCGGGCGAGCCGTTTACGGTGCTCGTTAGCAACTTCAGAAACCGCGCGGTCCACGTCCCCAAGCATACCGTTGTCGGTCTCACGTTGCCATCCCCCACACACATCCTGACACTTGGTGTGTCGGCCCCCGGAGAGGCCGACGCTAAGGAAGGGGGAGGGAACAAAAATAATTCCTTGACCGCTACGGAGGAACAGGCGCGACGCGAACAACCAGTTACGGACGATGGCAGAAGAAAATCGACGACCGCTACGGGAGGAGCCCCGCGACGCAAAGAACCGGAAACGGACGACGCCCACAGTGGCAATCCCGCTAACGCGGATGAGCGGACCGATACGGACGCGGAGAAGACCTGCTCATGGGAAGAAGACGTCCACATTGGCACAGAAGACAGTACCGTCCGGTCGGAAATTACGGACATGCTGTCCGAGTTCAAGGACATGTGGTCCGGCCACTTGGGTAAGATCGATGCTACGAAGCATCCCATCGAGCTGAAGCCCGGTGCGAAGCCGATCTACCAAGCACCCTATCGAGCCGGAGCCATCGCGCGCGAGAAGGTGAAGAAGAAAATCGACCGCATGCTGCGCGCGGGAGTCATCGAACCGACATCGGCCGAGTGGGCGAGCCCCGTGGTCTTCCTCCGTAAAAAAGACGGGACCATGCGGTTCTGCGTGGACTATCGCAAGCTAAACGCCGTTACGGTTCGCGACTCCTACCCACTACCGCGCATGGACGAATGCATCGACTCACTCGGCGATGCCACTGTCTTTACCACGCTAGATTGTAATAGCGGGTATTGGCAGGTGGAGATCGCCGAGGAGGTCCGCGATAAAACTACGTTCGCGTCGCATTCGGGTCTCTACCGCTTTCTACGCATGCCGTTTGGTCTCAAAAACGCGCCCGCGACATTTCAACGAGCGGTCGACATCATCCTGTCCCGCGTGAAATGGGAGACCGCGCTGGTCTACCTCGATGACGTCATTGTCTATTCGCGAACCGTTACGGAACATATGGCGCACGTGGGCGAGGTACTACGGCTGCTACATACCGCGGGCGTGTCTCTAAAATTAGCAAAGTGCGCGTTTTTCGACACCTCCGTAACATATCTCGGGCAGGTCATCCGTCCGGGACGGTTGGAGGTGGAGCGACGCAACGTCATCGCGATCGAGCGCGCGCGCCTACGTACCAAACGGAACTGCGATCTTTTCTCGGGATGTGCAACGTTTACCGACGATGTGTGCAAGGATTCGCGAAGATCGCCGCGCCGCTGAATAAGAAGACCGGCAAGAATCAGCCCTATGAGTTCGAGATATTAACCGATGCGGCATACGCGGCGTTTGAGGAATTGAAGCGGCGCCTCGTGTCGCCGCCAATCCTCGCGCTGCCCCGCTACGGACGGAAATATACGCTGGACAGCGACGCGTGCGGACACCAAGTGGGTTGCGCCCTTCTACAGGAGCAACCCGATGGAGATACTCGACCGATCGGATATTGGAGCGGCGCGTTGACCGATGCGGAGCGCAATTATACGACTACCGAAAAGGAATGCTTGGCCGTAGTGTGGAGCATCCTCACCCTACGGCCGTACCTATACGGAAGCGCGTTCAACCTCCGCACGGATCACGAGGCCCTACGCTGGGTCCTCAATTTAGCGGACAGTTCCGGTCGGCTCGCCCGCTGGCGCCTACGCTTGGCGGAGTACGACTACGAGGTACAGTACCGCCCAGGCGTCAAGCACCAACTCGCGGACGGCGTATCGCGCTTACGCACCGATGGAGGAGACACCGAAGCGGTTGACGATGAGTTCCCGTGCTTCGCGGTCCAGTACGATGAGGGCAGCGAGGCCCTCCAGGACAATGTGCACTGGGACCCGCCGCAAGACCGTCCGGACGGTTGTCACGCGCTCGCGATAACTCCCGAGGAACGCGACGCTGCGTCCATCTCGGTTGAGAAATTTCTACGCGAACAAGCTGAGGACACCTTCTGTCGCTTCGCAGCGGAAACCTTCGGGACGCCGAACTCGAAGTTCGACATCGACCGTTACGGATTTCTCGTGAGGACGTCCCCGCTGGACGAGACCCTGCAGCGCGTGGTACCGACTCGGTTGCGCCCCCGGGTACTGTACCTGGCACACCATCCGAGGTTGGCAGGTCACCCGGGAGCGACGCGTATGTACTACACCCTTCGCAGGGAGTACTACTGGCCACACATGGCCAGCGACGCGTTTTCGACCGTACGGAATTGCACCTCGTGTGCTGCGACCCGCGGGACGCTTGTCAAGAACCAAAAGGATCTCAAGCTGTTCCCCGCGGCGGGCCCCTTGGAGTTTGTCGCAATGGACCTCCTGGGGCCCCTGCCCAAGACCGCGCACGGAAACCAACACGTGTTGGTAATTACCGACCGGTTCTCCAAGCTAACGCGCAGTATCCTGCTCCGGACCACAACCGCTTCGGTCGTCGCAAACGCGTTTTTGGACAACTGGGTCTACGTTTACGGAGCGCCGCGCTACGTACTAACCGACAATGGCCCTCAGTCCGCTGCGAAATTCTTCGACGCGGTATGCGCCCTCCTGGGGGTGCGGCATTATCTCACGACGGCCTATCACCCCCAGTCGAACGGGCAGACCGAACGGTTCAATCGCACGCTGGTGCAACGCCTCCGGCACTACGTGGAGGAGCACCAGCGCGATTGGGACGACTACGTGCAGCCGCTGACCTTCGCGCACAATACGCAGGTCCACCAGTCGACGGAGACGACTCCGTTCGACCTGGTGTTAACGCGGCCACCGACCGGTTTAATCCTCCTCGGTACTGTACCGCAGGATGCGAGGACCCATCGAGAGGACCCGCGGACCCCGGTGCAGTACAAACGCGCTACGCTGCGCAAGCTTCGCGACGCTCTCGACCGCGCTCGGACGAAATTAACTGCATCGCAAAAGCGGTACAAGGACAATTTTTACAAGAAGGTCCGCTTCCGTCCGGTCGTTGTGGCGGGCGATTTTGTCTACGTTGATCGCCCGCCCCGCCCGTTGACAAGCGTCGAGCGACGCACGCGTGCGCAAGGTACGACCGGAACGGACGAGCTCTCTGTCAAACTACTACCGACGACAGAGGGTCCGTTTCGCGTGCGCTCCGCTACGGACACCACGGTCCTCATCGAGCAGGACGGCGTGGAAAATCGCGTGAGCATCGACCGCGTTGCGGAGATGCCGCGCGGGCCGGGGGATACCGTCACCCCGGCCACATCGACCGAATCGGACGCACAAGCCGTAACGCCAAGCGCCCGAATACGTCGTTGACCACATTGTCGGACACCGTACTACGCGCGGCGGGATCGACTACAAGGTCCCGTGGTATGGATATACCGCTTCGGACGACACCTACGAGCCCGCCAACGGGCTTCCGCAGCCGTTTATCGACCGGTATTGGCGCTCGCGCCAACAAGGATTAAGCGTGCATGCGTAGGGCAACTTTCGGCCGCTCTCGGTCGCACCGCTCGGACGCTCACTCGCGCAAAAGCCTGTGGGGAAAACAAGCAGCGCACGTGCTATGCAGCCTCGGCGGCTATCCGCGCGCGACTGCGCACCGCGAGGCAGTCCGTACCGGATGGATCCGGCGCAAATGGACGCAGATTCTTCCAAAATTGGCCAACCCTCCGGGAGGGTGGTCCACAATGGGAATTTCCCCCAAGCGCCCACGTGCATAGCTATCAGCCACGCCTGGCCGCACCGTTCGGATGATCGCGCTCGCACGCGCCTATGAAAATGAAGAGCTACCCCGGGAACCAGTTCTTTGGATTGAGAGGTATCGCGTTCGCCGGGTTTTTGATTTAGTCGCGATTTGGGATACGTTTTTCCCTCCCACGCTGCGGGAAAAAATCATGGACCATTTCCGACAACAGCATCGCACTCCTGGGAGCATTCCCCGTCCGGGAGTGTCAACTCGGAAACCCCGCATTCGGATGAATTTGGAAACCAAACCGGTTTCCTCCCGTTTCATTCTGTTTCCTCTCGTTTCTTTCAGTTTCTAATTCGGGCTCGTGAAAAGAGGGCGCTCTGTACGGTTTGTGGATCAGTGTTGGCGCAATAGAGGTCGCTACCGCAAGGGACACGCGCGAAACTACCGTTTGGTGACATGCTTGGGCGGGCGCTCCGCTCGCGCTGCTCTTAGGATGGAAAAAGGACGGGGATTCTTATTAAATTGGCCAGCCCTCCGGGAGGGTGGTCGACAAGGGGATTTATCGCAAGCGTCCGCACGGCGATGGCGTCGCTCGCGGCGCCTCCGAATCGCTTCTTGGAGGCGCCCTGCCCGCAGCGGGCAGCGGCGGGGACTTTTTCGCGCGTACTGTACGCCGCGGCACGCGAACCGCATCGGACGAAATGCCGCGCGCGAGCGACGGCACGGCCCACTCGGTGGCCGGTTGTCGGCGTCGCGATCGAAGTGCCGGAGCCGCTCGGGTCGACGCCGGAGCCCTCTCAGGGCTCGACCGCTGGCCGTACGGACGCGCTGCGCTGGTATTGTGATGGCCGACCGTTTTCGGTGGAAGGAAAACCTACTGTATGGGGATGCTGTCGCCGCGGGAGAAGGAGCTGGAATTTTCAGAAGAAGGTTAGGAGCGAGTTGAGGGGTTAGGCGTGCTTCTCGTGAGGCGAAGTTCGACGACGCGCTTACCGATTCGGGTGAGACGGTTGGCGTATCGACTGCCAGCTCGGAGACGTGGCGAGAGAAAAGCCCGTTCGCGCGCAGTGGCTTCGGCCCTGGCATCGCGCGTGGAATTCACTGAAAACCCGGAACGGAATCGCGTGGTCGGATGGGTGGTCGCTACGGAGACGTAGCGAAAGCTAAGGAAGGGGGTCTGTAGTATAACGACCGACGCGCGCGCGGGGAGATTATTAACAGTGCGGCCGTGCACGGTGGACATGTGGGCGGGTGTGCCCACGTGTAGGGAGCGCGCGCGTGCCAAGCGGTCGTAATCTGGCGTACGTGTACAGTAGTGCACGTGTCGGCCAAGCGGTAGTCTGCTAGTATTACGCGTGTACGCTAGCACACGTGGCATCCGTGCGGTAGTCTGTAAGCAGCGCGTGTGTACAGTAGTACACACGTGTAGCTGCAGCGTCCGCGCGGTAATTAGGAATTGAGGCGCTAGTTTTTTAATGGCGTACAGTACCTGGTACGCACTAGGCGGCAGGTACTGTATACTGGGACAGGTGTCCGAGGCGTCCCTCTGAGGGGTTAAGACCTGACACCCATCCCCACCAGTAAAATGGGGCAAGCTCGCCGCCGTCCCTTTTGCGCCTATATACGTCCGTTTCGGTTGTCTATCGTGCGCGCTGGCTTCTAACCCGTTACCGGTGGCTCCCGTTCACGCACCACGGGGCGACTGCGCGTAACCGGCCAGTGAGCCACTCCCTTTTCGCGAGCTCGTCCGATCGGTTCAATTAGGGCGTCGCGTCCATGCTGCGTGCTCCCTCGCTATAGCCTCCGCCTCTCACCCAACCCAGGGCGGAGAGGATTTATCCCACAATTACACACGGTGCCCATATTTGAATCAATCCTAATCGTCAAAATATTTATTCCAAAAAGCTGGTAATTCTGGTCTGGCGCGATGCCTGCGACCGCTTGCGCTTCAACTGTCTCTGAGTAGACCGCAGGGAATTGATAATTAGAGGGTCTATGGCATCATGACTGTCGAGCAGATGGCGAACTACAACCACCGCCCGCAATTTTTTCTCAAACTTCATCTCGTCAAGATATGAAACCTCGTCATCTGCATGCTCTGTCGCTTCCGTATTTCCGCGGATGCCTGCGGCGGCCTTCTCTGCCAAATTGTCTTCATTAATGTCCTCAAAACAGTCATCCTCCCTGACCGGATTGAGAATAGAACGCACGGACATGTTCGCTCTCACATTGTCAGGCAACAGACTAGATAGAGCAACCCGTATTCCCGCCACCTCCTTATCCTTAGAACTTCTTGGGTCTAGACAATTCCCATCCATTAGATCCGTGTGGCTCCAACAATTGGCCATAACACTTTTCGGAAGTTGATCCCATATGGTCCGCATCCACCTCATCGCCGTTAATTGGTCCACTTTATAAATTTCCCCGACACCAGCATCCACACGGTCCAAATCATGCTCGTACTGTAGTCGCCGGTACCTCACCTTAAGAGCTGCAATAATTCCGGCATCCATAGGTTGCAACTTTGACGTGGTATTGGGGGAAAGAAACACAATCTCTACGTTGTCTAACGGAGGAAGTGAGTCAACATGTCCATGGGCAGAACAGTTATCAAGCAGCAAGACAACGTTTCGATTAGAGCCTGTTCGAGTCACCTAGGATGAGAACCGAAGTAGCCATCCAACAAAAAGATCTGTTGTCATCCACGCCTTGCGGTTGCTGTGATAATCAAAGCCAAGTTCTTGCCCGGTTTTCTTCTTGTAGCACCTCGGTTTGTAGGCCCTTCCAATGCACATGAGCGGCACTTTTTCCGTACCATTTGCGTTACAGCAAGCAAGGTAGGTTAGTCTCGTTTTCTCCATCTTGCGCCCAGGGAGTCTTTGAGCTGCGATCGTGCGGTCGGGTGCCATAGAGTAGTAGTGTCCGAACTCATCGGCATTGAATATGTCTTCTGGGTTGTAAACTTGGAGGATCTTGCGAATATCGGGCACAGCCTTGTCAATTGCAGACTGGTCTGCGTCGCCACTCTCGCCGTGACAATTCAGAGACTTTAGGTTGCAGCGACGCTGGAAGTTGTTGAACCATCCAGAGCTGAAGCGAAGATGTTTTCGCTGCTGGGGCGGGAGTTGGGAATTCATCTTGGACTGTAACCGCGCGGCTTGACGTCGAATTAATTCGTCGTTGATACATCGACGATTGGAAAACTGTGCGTTTACCCACGAGTACAAATCAGACTCTAGCTCCTTACACTCCCCAAGGCGGTATCTCTTGTGAATCGCGGACGGAAAAAGCGAAGGTTTGTAGACACTGCGGAGGAGGCGGGACATGGATGATTGACTAGGTGGACGCAATAGGCGGAACGTTTTGCACGCCCATGCTGCCAATGTGGCTTGATCGAAGGGTTGACGGCCTGAGACGCGGCGTTCTTTTCGTCAACAATTTGTTGCTTCTGCAAAACTGTTAGAGTGCAGCTGCGCCGGGCATCTTGAACAGTTGACATGGTGGTGTGGTGCGGTGCGGTTTGGTTTGCAGGGCAGTCAACACAAGTGTGACCTCGATTTATGCCCTCTTGTGTAAAGTCGCTGGTTGGTTTCGGCGGGAAGATAAGTGGCGTGCAGCAGAATCTGTTTCGGTTTGGGTGTGCCAAAAATTGATTACAGTCCACAGTTGTCATACTAAAGAATGTTACTTAGATAGTCCATTTTGTGGGCTAATATGATAATTGTGTCACTATTGTTATGCACTTATCGAGTATTCACAAAGATATCATAGAAGCAGTAGAATCGTGTCTCCCAACTCGGTGGCAAAGATGTGTATGCGCATATAGCGAATATTCGCTTATCAAGGACCCCCTTATCGCGAAACCACTGTATTACCATTCTATCGTGACTCTCATACCGTACCGAAATCAAAAATGACTTTCCGAAACTCTCTTGTGAATAAATGCTTCTGTCTTTGGTTGCCTGCTATGCAGATTGTCGTCGTTCCCAATTCATTCTGTGCATTGCTGGAGCCTATACGGGAGCAGCACACTCGCGGATGTCCGCACTAGACACATTTCTACCAGCGGTATGCGGTCAAGTGATTTACTCGCATCATACGACACGGCGCGCTCTGCGGGGCTCTGTGGGGGCGGTCCCGCTGGTCCTGGGCCACCCAATCGCCCCGACTGGACGACGGCGGCACGCAACGCCACGGAATTCCCAGACCCTGCATTCCATCGCTCTCCTGCATCGACACCGCCCGCGGGGCTTCACTCGCATCGCCTCCTCCCCGCATTGACTCAGCGCCTGACTGCTCCCGCCCAAGCTTCTCCCGCACCGCCCCCACCATGCATTCCCCCGGCGCCTCCCCTCATCTCCCTTTATTGCCTCAAACGCCTGACCACTCCCGACCACCTCGCTTTGCCTCACCCCCGCATCGCTCTCCATTGCGCGAGGCCTCTATAGCCTCTCCACGCTCCGGGTCGCTCTGTCCCCAATTTGCCTCAGCTCCTCGCTCTAGGTCCCCTTCTCATTCTACCCCGCCTGTTCGCATGCCTGCTTCACCGGCGTCGCCTTCTTGTTCGCCTTCGCCACCAGCGCCCACCGCCTTGATCCCCACCGCGCGCACCTCGGCGCACAGATTTGACAGCTGATCTGCGGCTGTTGCCGCGCCTCCTCCACGGTAGCCGTGGATGGCTTGTGAAGGCGACGTCTTCTCAATTAAGGGAACAGATCGTTGAGTGCACGTGTGGGAGACCAGTGACATACAAGAGCCAAGATGTGGACTTGGGGGACCCAGTGAATTAGTCTACCATGGATTTGAAGGTTTGAAGGGTCGCTTTATTTTGGCTAAGGCTGGAACAGAGTGTTCGCTTTGGACCAAGTGGTCGGAGTTTTTCGCATGTTTGCATCGTGCTCGATGTCCTGTCTGTAGTTTTTCATAGTCTGAAGGACTGTGCCGTTAATGTACAGCAGCTGGCGGCTTCCACTTGTTAAGCTTGACAATTTCCTTACATGTTCTATCATCCAGGAGAGGATATCGATTGACTCCTGTGCGGCTTCCCCGGCATTGTTCAAAACAGACTCTCTCGAGTCCTGGAAGAAAACTTGGCTGATAAAGTTAGATCCTGATGCCGCTTCGATCTGCGCAGAAGCGACAGTTGAGAGCCCATCACTGGCCTTCCGTCGCTTTGAATGAGTGAGTGATCCTTCGAACAGGGGAACTAATCTGTTTTCGTCTCTCCGTGACTTAATGAAAGGCGGCTGACGACCCCTAATCAATTCACGATGCAACGGCAATTCCATGCCTTGAACAAGGTGTTTGCACAATAGAAACGGGTTTTGTAAGTATGCAGGGCATGAACAAGTCCATTTAACCTTATCCACATTGTAAATCCCTTTTACGGGAGTTGATGTTGCCTTTTTCCATTCCTGCGCAAACGCCCGCCACCAGCTTGGTTTCTTTCGTCCATTCATCATCAATTGGTAGTCTGAGTTAAACTTGGTCATGAGCTTCGTCTCTATGACGTACAGTAGTAAATCTGGTCTTGGCCGGTTGTATGGCAAAAGATAAAGGCGCTTTAAAACTGAGAAATGCGACTCGCACATCATTGTCGTTTTGGTGAGGGGGATGCACGACGCAAGTCGCCTTCCCCAGCAATAAAACATATTTCCGTCGTACCAATTCTTAATCAAGTACGCTTTAAGCGTCTCCTCACCCTCTGGAGAAAAAAAGAGATCTATTTCTTCCCGTGCTTGCTGTTCAGAGAAAACTGTAGAGAATTCAGGGTCGAAAAAAGGATGGCGGTTAAACTAGAGACTGATCAACTCAAGTAACTTTGTCTCTCGCTCCTGGGAGATTTTAGTCTTCTTATCTCTCCGTAGACCTCCAATCTTCTGCTTGATGGCTCTTTTAATATGCCAGAGGCACAAAGACGGGTCTATTTTATACACCTGTTTGATGGCATCCAGTTGACCAGAATCCTTATCTGAAAAGAAGAAGGTAGGTCGAAACGCCACCAACATATCGAACAATCCTCGGAAACATTCATATATTGTGTCCTTTCTCCGCACGTTTTCTGACGATGAAACACTGCCGGACTCAATAAAAATGTAAGCGAGCGGAAAGCCAGCACCCAGCACTGCGCCGATCACAACAAAAAGTTCCCATGATAATGAATTAGTCTTGTACGTAGAATCAATAAATCCTTCAACTATATTATGTTCTTGACAGGGCATACCTGCCATGCTGGTTTTGACACCGACAGCAAACGGCGAGCGTTGGTGAAAGAAAACATCGAACGTCTTGCTCTCTTGAGCATACAGTAACACAGATTCTTTAGGGTCGACAGCCTTTCGAAATTGTTATGTCATTTGGTCCAACCACAGTTGGTACACTTGAGGGTACTGAATAAGCACATCCAGACGCCCGCAAGTTGGAGCAAATAAGAAACAGAGTACTACCCTGCCGTGCGTGCTGTAAAACAAATTGCTTCTCCTGTTCAGATAATACATGCTTGTTCTGGGCCCTTTCGTGCAGCAAAGTATGCTTCACCGTAAGGTTGAGAGTTAAACCTCGGTCATACGAAATAGACAACCTGCCACCACAGTCACGTAATCTTGAACTTACCTTGCACCGTTTGGCCTCCGCATTATGGCTTCTCTGACTGCATATATAGGCATGTGTCTTCACACCTTTCTTGTGCGAAACATATCGGAACCCTTCAACGTTTTCAACGACAGATTTAACTTTTGTTATAAACTCTAAACGGTTATCCGGGTGCACAGGCTGATCGCTTGCATAACAGCATTCCATAGGATACTGCAGCTCCGTCGATGACTGTAAATTACGCCCCTGCTCCCTTGCAATAAACGCTTGCTTGTCTGCAACAAATGGAAGCCAACCCATGAAGTAGATTTTTTCGGGAACAAGGTCCATGGGGTCTTCTCTTCGACAGGTATTACAACTCGTTCGCGGCTCTCCTTTGGTTCTTAAAAACCTAGGCATCTCACGGTATGCTTTACATCTGTGATATTTCATTAGACAAAGAGCCCTTAGGTTGTCCAGGGAAGTTTCCTCTTCGCTCCCATGAAGAGCAGTAACTACTGCTAAGAAAACGTTTGCATCGATGGTGATATCAGCACACGAATCTACACTGAATATTACCCGTAGTATAGCCTCGACCTCGGCAGCTTGCACGACGACCAATTCACAAAGCGCTTCAGAGACGTCATGTGGGCTGGGAAACGTTGCTTCGAAGCACTGGTGAAAAAAAAGCTTCGCAGACCACCAGTGCATCTTGGCACTCTGCTGTGAGTTTAACTTCCCCATCCGGAAACAACTTGCTTGAAGCAGCTCGACGAGAGGAAGGTAAAGCAGCGAGAAACCCCCTCTGCAATGCGGGACGGAAGGGTGAAATGACCACCGAGAGTGGGGAGGCGCTGGCGGTTTTGGCAATGGAGCGTGTAGAGAGATGGGGAGGCGAGGGGGCCCAGCGACTCGGCCGGGTGTGAGGCGATGTGCAGGTCGATGCAGGGTGCGGGGGTGAAGGGGTGACGGGCAAAGCCGCAAAGCGAGGTGGCCGGGAGTCGGGCGCTTGAGGCGATGCGGGGAGGCGCCGGGGGAATGAAGGGGGGCGGTGCGGGCGAAGCGATGCGGAGAACAGTCAGCTGAGGCGATGCGGGGTGAAGCGTCGCGGGCGGTGTCGATGCGGGAGAGCGATGCACTGATGCAGGGTCTGGTAATTCCGTGGCGTTGTGTGCCGCCGTCGTCCAGTCGGGGCGATTGGGCGGCCCAGGACCAGCGGGATCGCCCCCACAGAGCCCCGCAGAGCGCGCCGTGTCGTATGATGCGAGTAAATCACTTGAACGCATACCGCTGGTGGAAATTTGTCTACTGATGTCCGCGAGTGTGCCATTAGACCACCGGGGCAAATGCTATCGGCTGCTCCCAAGACCGACTATTTACAAAATGACTGCATCATTTCAGATACTGTAGAGTGCTTTCTTGCGCCGCAGCTATCTGACC
The DNA here is from genome assembly GCF_000350225.1 of Chondrus crispus. Taxonomy (NCBI): domain Eukaryota; phylum Rhodophyta; class Florideophyceae; order Gigartinales; family Gigartinaceae; genus Chondrus; species Chondrus crispus. The sequence goes on from NW_005178995.1 coordinate 142,510, forward strand.
AGCAATGTAGCACTCCCTCATTTTATTTGGTAAATTCGGTGTTGAAAATGTTTTGAGAACGCAGTAAACATATCCTGAAGTCATTAATCAAGTACTTCTACCATCCTCGGTATCGGGATGAACCTGTGCGCGAAACTGCATGTCCATCCTGCGCCTCCGCTTCTGTCTGTATCGCTCAAGCGTGCTTCTGCGCTGCTCAGCTTGTGATGCACCGATTTTGGAGGTGCGGTTCCTCATTCTGTGGAACCGATCCAGATCATCTCGCCGAAGCGGATGCCAGCGAATGTGCATGTTAGTTAGCGCGAGACATATACGAAAGAACTTGTCATAGTTGTCCTCTGACCAACGCCACCTCCTCTCCAGCACTGACCACTATCCGCATGCTCTTCCAAAAACATTCTCAACTATTATACGGTCGGCGGAAATTTTGCGATTGTATCGCTCTTCTGTTGGCTAAAGCCGCTGATTAGGGCGCTTCTTGATGGGATGAATCACACGTAGAAATTCGGCACCGCCTTGGTAGCCTTTATCGGCAAGTAAACCCCAGTAGTTGGGGAATTCCACAGAAAGAGGATCCAAGTCGTTATGATGGCGCTCTTCGCGATGCTTGAGAAGAAACTTTCCATGAACGTTACGCATTCGTTGCATGATTTACAAATCTGAGGTTGAGCCCGGATAGTGCTTGCTGCAGCACACAGCAAGGCCATTGGATAAAACGGAAACTTCCACTTTATATCCGTAGATTTTATGTTTACCGCTGAAATACTTCTTACCCTCTTGTATATTTCCACTGGGTCGGAAGGCCACCTGAAAGGTGACGTCCGTCGCGTATCGGGCTCTCCTGAAAGACGAAAAAAGCTGGTCATTTTGAATCAGCTGAGCCATCCGAAAATCGGACTCCACACCGGTCACTTCATTCTTGTATAAAATTCTTGTATAAAACTTCGGAAACACAAAGGACAAACCCCACGATTAACCTTTCAAATGTTGGTCCTTTCATCCCGAACGTTCGAACCATGAAATCCCAATGCCCACCATGTTTTAGGACACATAATGTCATAAAAAATAAGTCTCGAGGCTTGACGGACGACCTCCTTCCTCTCCCACGTGTGCACTTGTCAATCACAAACTCTCTTTTAGAATCCCAGATTTCAAGGAGCTCGTCCGGGGTAAAGTTTGTCATCGAGATTATTCCGGCAGAGCCACTTCGATCATAGAATTGATCAAAAATCGGCGTGTCCGAATCGTTATCCTCATCTGTGTCGGAGTTCTCGGCCTCGGAAGAATACTTTCTGATCTCGTGCTCACGCTCCACTGCAGCGTCTGCCAGCAACTGCAGCGCTGCTGTGGCATCATCGCCCGAAATTGGCTGCATAACGTATGCGAAAGAAAAGGGTGTGGGGAATTCGTGGAAGTCACGAGTGTGTGAGGACGGTTTGACAGGGATGAGGGACAGGGATTAGGATGATGTGTGTTGAGGGGACCGCGATTTAACAACTGCCGAATGACTGCATGATATCAAAAATGAGCGGGGGTTTTCCGATAGCAGACCTTTTCAAAAAATATGCAACAATCTCCGCGTTTGACTACGTATGTACTGTTGAGTGAGGTGTAAATTTTTAATGTGTGTGGCATTTGCAGCAGACGCGTATGTTCCTATGTGCATAGTCCAATAAGCAAGCGCCTCTTTGATTACAGTTCGCATTGGGTGTTTTAGAGTGCCCCAGCTATGTTCTTGAAAGGTCTATTGCATAACAAATGTACTGCACTACCTTCTCCGTCACACGTGTACGGTACATGCAGTGCTGAAATCTCATGCACGCCAGTTCTTCGACTTCAACAGCAACCTTCCCTTACCGTATAAAAGCCTGTCCGGCCGAAACGCAGCCTACACCGCGTCTTCCTCATTTAATTTTAAAGGTATGCACACATGTTTTCAGAGCAACACCGCCTTAAAACTCTTGAAACAATTTAGCCACGGGCACGTGTGGTACCCTTCAGGGTAGTGCGTCGCGCAAACCACCAATCTGCGTAGCCAAACCTGAGAGCCATAATTCCTCGGTACAGTACTGAAATACAGACGTGTACTGCTGCGCTCCCTCTACACTTTCTCTTAATTTATTATGATTGAGCAGCAAGGTTGCTGGCTACGTCATTCAGCAAAGCTCACCTCTCACCCATACAAGGCGTGAGATGTGGGATATCTGAGAGAGCGCGTATGCGAGGTGCCGACGGGTATTATACCATTCTGCCGAATGACGTAGGTGGGTGCAGTAGTTGCGGATTCTCGACTCGGCGGTTGGTACCAAGCAAGAGCTGTAAGACGCAATACACTTTGTGCGCATATTAATGAGAGCGACGGCGCGAGCAGAAAGTGACCCATGGCTATCGAAGGCTCAATATGCTGTCAGAGGCGTTGCCGAGGTAAGTATGGATGCGCAGTGGGTTGAAAGAAAGGGTCTTCAGTCTGGGTTTTATCTAGTACGATTCTGTTTTGTTCTGTTTTGTTGAACAAAGCAGATCCTCATTTCATAGCATGTCGCTGTCGTTGAATGTATGTATCCACTTCTGTCCCATTTCTATGTGATTGGAATAGCTCTACCTCATTCATCCCACATCAACAACCTCAACGTGTGGGCTTTCCGTCGAAGCATCTTTCAGTTTTGAACGGTTACGGATCAAAACGAAACGATTTCTCAATACCCTGTACACACTTTTTTCTGCCTTTCCTTATTGCCCTGCCCGCCACTCTATTCCTACATCGTAATTATAAGCCCACGCCTTCACTCTCTGTCCATCTGCACGCGTCCTGTCTCAACCTTTCTTTTTCGAAACACCTGTTTTTGCGCCTTTCTACTATTTAACAATCTATCCCAAAGTCAAGCTCCCAAACTCCAATTTTTTTTATTTGCTTCCTTCCTCTTGAGCACACGAACTGTTCTAATTGACCTGTTCGCTGTACATTTTATAACATCATCTTCTTGATTTCAAAGATTCTATTACGACTACTTTGAGGACAATATCCCCATTTTTGCTACTGTATGTCTCAATATGAACGTATTCGCCGGCTACGCTCTGATCCCAACTCATGTATTCATGTACAGCTCCACCGTCCTGTACATGTAGGTCCACACTTCGTGTACACCGGTCGCCTCAGGCCTGGAGTGGCCTGATGCATACCAGAGCGGAACAAAGAGTCTGTCCCTCTCCGGGTGCGACGAAGATGGAGACACTTCATCTTCTCGCAGGCTCCTTAACCCAGCTAATCTCGAAGAGATTGGGTTTAAGGAATTCGCGTGGCCATCGCTACTCACTCGACTGTTTAATTCGGGTGCCACCCACTCCACGAACCCGTAAGCCAGGCAAAAACGACTTTGCCGATTTAAAGCGACAGCCTCGTGGACAGAGGGGAACGATCGTGTGTCCAGTGACTTGCCTTTTTCGCGCCCACCCCCTTCACAAAACTTCTGCTTCCGCTCCGTACGACTTCCCCCTTCAGAGCAGCCGCAGCTGGTAAGAAGTAACATCAGGTATCCTCTTAATAAAATCAGCTTGTCGTGCTGTGTTCTTGAATTAGTATAATCGAGCTGTTGCCGCTCTTCTACTTGCGCTAGGCATAGTACACTGTATTAGTATTGGAGCTGGTAGCCCCCAAACCCGTTCTGAACAGTCCTGACAATTTCTTTGCAACCGAGTTGCTTCGTCCAGCGATGACGCGCATTCCTTGGTGGCTATTAAAGGCAGTTTTGTTCCGTCCTTAGGGATGGCTAAAGGCCCCACTTCTTCATTAACAGTCGTATCATAATATGATATGCATATTATGCATGTCACTCCTTTGGCTGCAGGCCAATAGACAGTTTTTGCAATATACCCCGCTCCCTTGGAGCCGTCACGTACGCGTTTTCTGGTTGGTAGTGAGACTCTTCCACCCCCCCACAACTCTTTTTCTTACCTGAGCTTTTTCAAGAGTGGAACCCTTTCTCGCTCTAATCTCAAAATGATGCCAGTGCCTTTCATTGCGTCGCTATCCATTTCGAGGACAACTTTCTGTATAGGCATCGCGTGACACTCAGTCCCCATCGCCTCAAAAGCAGCCTGTGAATCCGTCTTCATGAAATAGCATTATTGAACTGTTGTCCCTCTTCTATATGCACGCAGGGTGTACTAGTATTCGGACTGGCAACTCTGTAGCTCTCTGTTTCGCTGTTTCGCCTCGTTGTGTTGATATCCTCTGTATTGAGTTTGTTTCACACCACGCATGCAACCACCTTCCGAATCACTATCTACAATTTAGAAACTACAAAACTGTGTTCAAACAACCTTCACTCATTCAACTCGTCGTAGCTGGCCGTTACATGATACTCATCATCTGTTCCGCCTTTGACGACAGAAACCGTAGGCGGGCCCCTCGGCACCGTTGGACAGTTGTAGTCTGTCGCTCTCTCCATTATCGACTGCCTATACACTCTCTCCACACTGATGCACAATCCACCTTTTCTCTCGTGAATCCAAAGCGCAATCCAAATAGTTAACGCTGCAGCAAAGAGCGAAAAATAGTACAAGATTGCCCAAACTTCTACAGTTCCTTCCTGCGTGGTTTTGACATTTGTGCTGATCTCCCTGGATGTCTTCGATACGACGACGATATCATTTAGACCTGTTCCGTCTTCTCCAGTGATCTGTTTAGGGCTCAGTGGTCTGCCTGACCGAGAAGCTGATTCCGATTGAGCAAGGGCTAAAACGAGTCTTCCAAACTCGTCTATCGTACAAACTTCTCGACATGAATAAACAAACACTTGTCGTCTCAAGAGTAAATTCGTAGAAGCCACAATTATCTCATTGGGTTCTCTTCCAGTCCCAATGATGGCTTCCCCGGCGTACCCGTAGAACTGCTTTTCTCGCCTCCCACACCTGAACGGTATCAAAGCCTCTTGAGTTCTAATTACTCCACTCACATCATCAGTAGAGATTTCATGCTCGAATTGTATGAGTCCGTCAATACTTTTGTTATATAGCACATTAGACCTAACTGGAGGCACTCTCAATGAGCCCTGACTACCACATACATGGTTCCCGAATATCTTTTCGTCTATCCTTAGCTCCATCTTAGTTAGTTCTAGGACGACGCTTTTGCGTTCCCGCCTGTCGGACGATATTGAGTTTACTCCCGAAACAGTTAGGTCGGTGTATTCAATGTGCGATAACTTGACCATGTTACCCAGGCCTATTATCACTTGTTGATGCAAGCTGCTTGAATTCCCTCTTCTGTAACGTTGAACGCTGGCCAGAGTTAAACTCGCTACCAAGTCAGCCCCGGCTGTCTCCCAGGCATTGTAGCAACTAGATGTCCCGATATCGCACAATCCAACATCCTTGCTCAGTATTGCACCTAGGAGGCCGCCTGTTTGATACAGAAGTACTATGTCCTCGGATTCGTCCCCCTCGCATTTGAACAGTGTGACTTCGAGCCCTTCATCAATTCCATGTACTGCTTCCCGAGGAACACAAATGAAGTTCTTGTCATTCAATGTCAGGAATTGTGATCCGCCGTACACATTAACTGCCGAGCCTTCTAGCTCGATTTTATGTTGCGTCTTGTTCTCTAGCACTGCATACTCCAGCCTTTTTATCTCTCCCGTTATATTCAAGCATGCTTCCAAGTCGTTCCCAGGCTGAAATATGTTCACCAGTTCTGGCCCACCTTCTGGCATCTTGAAATCAAGGTTCACAGACATTACCCCCTCTTTCATCACTTCTTCAGCCCCAGATCCATACTCTAGCGGTAGATATAGCAGCCCTGCCAATACCACCACAAACAGCGTCTTAAGCCTCCACCACGATGAGTTGAGGTCGATTTCATGGTGCATACCAGCAAGCCCGAGCCTCGTAGAACGCAACCTCAGCCCTGGCTTCCGTCTTACTTTCAGGCCGTAATACGCTGCGTTTGCGTAGTTGGCCGCCAGCTCCAGGACAGGCGACAATATGAAACTGACAAGAACGAATTTGACTACATTCCACATTGAAATTTCGATGTGCGTGCGCATTCTGAACGTCGGTAACGTTTCACACGGCAGTCTCGACAGGTGTAGACTGCAATTCCCCGCGTAGCGAGGGGTGAAGCTGTAGGGAAATCACTTTCACCTTTTGCAGCCGACCTTCTCTCCCGTGGCGACCAGAAATGGCGTGAACCGGGTATGCTTCGTATGTAAAGTAGTAGGAGGGGGGAACAGGAAAGCGCGTTTTGCTGTTTTGAGGAACAAGCGACCTGAAATAATCGTGATAACGCCGGGAATGGGCTCTCGAGAATCGTGGTATTCCAGCGCGCGGGCATGGTCTATGTGTGCGTGGGGAACAAATATCTCTTTCGTGTACTGCAGGAAGGGTGTTAGCTGGACATGCATTTACTGGGCTGTGCGAGAGGCTGTACAATATTCCACTACGTCCCCAGACTTTGTCAAGTGACGGGACCGAATATGCTGCCTCTCGAGCGATACATTGACGGTCGACGCTTACAACGGTCGGTGTTAAGGGACAATTGAATGAAGGAGAAGGCTTCAATCTATTGTGAGGTAACAGTGAACGTGTTTGGTGTGCTGTACACACAGAAATCGAAAATTTGATGTACTGGACCCTTGGGTACTGTGCAGCACAGTTCCCAAGGGTCCAGTACATCACAGTCTGTGCTGTTGCGGCAAATCGAAGTCGAACACCTCACCAACCGAGAGCACAGCGAAATCTGATGGTAGCCCTCAAGTATACCTCCAATTCGTCTCTTGCTTCCTCGATGCCATCCCTATTTGCGCGCGGCGCCTATTTTATAGTACTGAGTTATCCGCGGGCCTCGGCTGCGATCCCTCTCCTGAACCACAGAGCAGACACCAGCCGGTACCGGCCGAGACTGCGACCGTTTACAAAACCCCCCTTTTCGGCCCCCTGGTCCCCTCCGACCGACCGTAACCCACCTGGATAATCGTCCGGTTATAGCTGTTGCTCACTCGGCGCGTCGACCGCCCGGCTGGATCCACATCCAAACCGCTAGCGCAGCCCTCCGGCAGCCGCGTGTGATCTTTGCCATGAGCTCTGGTGGCGCGCCTGACCGCCGACAGGTGCCCTTACATCCTTTCCTCCTGTCCTCCTCGCGCCAAACGTCCTCATCCTTCCGTGGCACCACTCGCCGACCACTATCTGGCGGTGTCCGGCTTTACAGTCTGCGTAGGCTCTTGGCACCGGTCAGTAAAATATACCACGTGTAGCGTAGAAACTATCATGTGTTCTGTAGCAATACGTGGCGTCGTGTACAGACGAATGCCACGTGTTAGGGGTGTGTCCTGGGCAGTTTCGCTAACTGTAGTGCTGATCCCACAAAGTGATGGCACATCATCGAGGTGCCGCACCTCACAAAGCTCGTCTATCGGTAAGAAGGGTGCCAAGGCTTTTAGAGCAACTAGCCGAAGTCACAATCAACACACTTGGGTGGTTATTTTCCGTGATTCCTAACTCTTTTTGGCAACACCGTTGAAGCAATGCAGCGATGGCCAAAACATCGGCTATCACTGTTCCGGTTGCTGTACTCACGCTCAAATCGTTCGTTTTCAACCGCCAAGCCGGGCATCCCGAACCCATTGGTGCTTCAGGTCTGGGGTGCAAACACCGGGGTGGGCAAGACAGTCTTGTCAACTGCTCTGCTACGTACTGCTGAGCAACCGTCTCTCTATCTAAAACCGGTTCAGACCGGACCGTCCCTTGCAGCTGATGCTCTTCTCGTCTCGAAGGTCGCGCCAGACGCCAGAGCTGTGACTCTGCATTCCTATAATCAACCTGTGAGTCCGGATCTGGCCGCCTCCCTAGATGATATCCAACCGCCGACCGATGCATCTCTCTGCGAGCAAACAGCCCATGGATTGGGCCAGTTTCTGGAGACCATCAACATTTTAAATAATCACACCCGGGCGCTCGCTTTGGTAGAAACTGCGGGTGGCGCGCTCTCTCCCGTGCCGTCCGGAGCACTTCAAGCAGACGCCTATCGCTCTTTGAACCTTCCCGCATTGCTTGTAGGGGATCCAACGCTCGGTGGCATATCTACGACACTAGCTGCTTATGAGGCCTTGCGCATACGTGGGTATGATGTCTCCACGATTGTGTTCTTTGCCAATATTTTACAGGACAATGTGCAGCTGGAGAACGAGGTCAGTGTGAAAAGGGTCGTCGAAAAAGATGGCATTTCCGTGTTCCAGGCGCCAGCCATCCCCCCTATTGACGTGCCGTTGATAGAGTATTGTCAAACACCAGCTGTTTCAGATTTTTTCACCAACTTGTCTGAACATCTCTATGATGTCCAGGAGAAGCGATTTCGCAACTTGAAGCACATGCAAGAAAGAGCATCCGATATCTTTTGGTATCCGTTCACACAACACACTTCCCTAGGAAGTGTAACCTGCATTGATTCGGCATCGGGAGATATGCTCTCGTGCTACGACCAAACAAATGGCCTCCATGAAATGGTTGACGGTATCGGAAGCTGGTGGACTAACGGAGTAGGTCATGGCAATGCAGAAATGGCGAAGGCCATGGGGCGAGCATGTGGTCGTTACGGGCATGTTATGTTTCCAGAGGCAACCAATGCCCCTGCCTTCGAATTGGCGAGCTCTTTGTTATCAGGTGTAGGACAGGGATGGGCCGACAGGGTCTTCTATTCCGATAATGGATCCACTGCTGTCGAGGTTGCACTCAAAATGGCGTTCCGGAAGCGAGCACGGGACTTCCCAGAACATACAGGCAAGCCGGTTAAGATTGTAGCGATCGACGGTGGATATCACGGAGACACGCTTGGTGTTATGGATTGCGCTACTGAAAGCGTGTATAATGAACAACAAACTCCTTGGTTCGAATCAAGGGGGGTGTTTTTCGAAGCACCTACCGCCTCGCTCGTAGACGGGGTCTGGCAGGTGCATATGCCGGAATGGACTGGAGCGAATTACGATATCATCCTGTCTGGGCGTGGGGAGCTGATGGATAGAAATCGCGATGTGCCGGTGTACTCGTCGAAAATCAAGGAAAGACTGGACACAGCTGAAGCTTCTGGTGTAGAATTCGGGGCGCTACTAATAGAGCCCGTGCTGCAAGGGGCAGGAGGGATGCGTCTGATCGACCCGGCATTTCAGCGTGCTTTGGTGGCGGAATGCCGCGCTCGTGGTGTGCCCGTAATCTTTGACGAAGTATTCACAGGATTGTGGCGATTGGGAAGTGAAAGCGGGGCAGGTTTGTTGGGAGTGCAACCAGACGTTGGCGTTTTTGCGAAGCTATTGACGGGAGGGACGGTTCCGTTAGCGGCAACTCTCGCATCAAAAGAAGTGTTTAAAGCATTTGATGGAGAGGGCAAAGCAGAGGCTTTGCTACATGGGCACTCGTACACGGCACATGCGAGCGGTTGCGCAGCGGGCGTTGAAGCGATGAGACAGTATGAGGGTTTGAAAGGCGACCGTGAATATTGGGATTTGGCGACAGCGAGGGAACTCAGCTGTGCGGACGAGGTGGAGGAAGTTGTGGTTTTAGGGACTGTGCTAGGACTGAAAATAAGAGGAGATGGGGAAGGGTATGGCGCAACAGGCGCGAAGAAGGTTATCGACAGATTGCAGCAGGAAGGCGTGTTTTCTCGGCCGCTTGGGAATGTGGTCTACATCATGAGTACTCCTTTGACGGATCGAGCGTGGTGCGATGAGGTGATGAAGAAGGTGCACCGAGTGTTGACGAATGGGTCGGAGCGCACTTCCAAGCGAGCTGAAGCGTGAAATGAGCAGGGAAATTTAGCTCAGCCCCCTATCTAAAAGTCCATTCTGTTTGGGAGGAATAGGGCTTTTGGTGAGGAGGACACGATTGCGTGAAGCCAGATGGGACGTAAAAGCTTCTATACCGCCTTACGCCCTACCCCAGTACAAGTTTTGCCAAATTTGCGCACTATTCGTACTTATTTATTAATGTTTAGTACCGCACGCCCTATAGAAGGGCATCAAGTTCGCGTGTGATTGGATGGTGCCGTCTTTTGATCTCAGGAATGACGCACCGATACAGAAGATATAATGCGTACAGGCACAGTGCAGCGGTTGACATCCTCAAAGTGGTGCAAGGGTACAGTATGCATATGGAGATGAAGATCCACCGCAATGTAAGCAGTATTCAATAAACGCGCAGCACTGTCCTCACGCCATTCCGAAAGCATCGCACTCGGTCGGGTTGCAACTCTTTATCTCACCGCAGTACCATGTGGAACTCTCCTCTTGCTACATGGAAAGACAGCCTTTCCCGCTATCCCGACGCTCTGAATGCACGTGAGGCGCGCCAAACAAAGCCTGGCCTTGTCCTCTTGGATCAGTTCATCTGGCAGGAGCTGTCTGACAAGTTTGTTTTGCGCGACTCTCCGCACGTCAACGGTGACGAGTATTCCAGTGTTTTACGCTGGAAGCTGAAACGAGGAAAATGGCGCCCTCGCCTGCAGAAGTTTGCAGACGAGACCCCCAACGAGGAGATCGTCAAAGCGAGCGAAGCCAGTTTTGCTGCGCTCAGAAAGGGACAAACCCGCCAAGCACTTTCTCATCTTGTTGCTCTCAAAGGGTGTGGTCCAGCGACTGCCAGTGCCCTTCTTGCTGCTTTTGACGAAACCGTCCCTTTTATGAGCGATGAATTACTCCTCGAGGCCCAGGGTGAAAAGAAGAAATACACTGTTCCCGTAAGCTGTGGCTCATGATCTTGACCTCATTGAGGACTGCCTTTTTCATTTTTCTAACTTGTTTGTGGAGTCCCTGATTCACACGCTGCCATGCCTCGCGTTTCCGTTTAGGCCTATCTTGAGCTTGTCGAAAGCGTTCGAGAGAAGGCAACGGAACTCAGCAAAGAAGATACTGGGCATAACTGGACTGCTCGCGATATCGAAAAAGCAGTCTTTGCTTCACGAAACCTTTCCGGTGACCAAGTGTCACAAAAGGACGCAAAGCTGGAACATCAGAAAGAAGGGAACGGATCCTCGCCAACTCGTAAACGCCGACGAACTGGAGCGGATGGGGGACATGGGAAAGTGTCCTCATCAGCTCAAAACAAAGACTTGATTGAGAATGCAAGCAAAGACCCCGAAAACACGAATGCGCGAGCCGCGGGAAAACCGGGGAAGTTGTCGAAGGACAAGCCGGAGGAAGGCCGTATGTTGAGAAGGTCCAGCAGAAAGAAGTCTTGAGTTATTTTGTTTTGCTGACGGCTGGTCCATACGCTACAGCTGTGTTTTGCTCAGTAATAATTTCTTGCTCCTCTTCAATAGCCTTTCTAGTGCATGGCGGTAGCGCGAAGAGTGCTGAGAATGCAGGGCCGTCAAGCGCGGAGAGATCCCCCTCAACTTCCTGGGAAAGCAGCTGCTCTGCTTCAGCAGTTCCTCGAATCTCTTGAGGAACCCGGTGCACTACAGCCATTCCGAGAGGAGAGCCGTACGTAGGAGTGAAGATCTGATACGGGTGGACAACTCCGAAAGCGGCGCGAAGAGTAGCGCAGATTCGCGGCATGAGTGTGGGGCTCTCCACAAGAGATGCTGGTCCAACCTGTATCGAAAGAGCGCTGCGTTCGGACATGCAGGCTTTTATCTTTTTAAAGAACTCGATACTGAAAAGGTTCGAGCTCGGGCCGTCTTCAACAGGGTCCGTTAGGTCGCAGATAACAACGTCATACTCAGATTTGCAGTTGCCGACAAAATCGAGAGCATCGCCAATAATAAGTTGACATCGCTCACTGTTGAAGGAACCGCGTCCAATTTTCGGGAGATACTTGTTACATGCGTCAACAACTTGTTCGTCAATTTCCACGACGACGACATGTTCAACGGATTTCCAGCGCAGTGCTTCCCTAGCGGCACCTCCGTCGGCGCCACCGAGTATGAGGACGTTGCGAGGAGATGCGACTTGTATACAGGGAACGTGGACGAGCGGTTGGTGATAGAGGTGCTCGTCGCGCTCGGCGGTTTGGATCTTGCCGTCAAGAAAGAGGGCGCGACCATAGGCGCCGATTTCTGCGACGGTTATAGATTGGTACGCGCTTCTAGAGGCATGTAGGAGCTCGCGGATACCGTGATGGTAGACGTCATGTGGGGTTAGATGTTCCACGAACCACATTTCCGGTGTGGCTTCGTTCTGAGCGGACGAAGAGAGATTTGACATGGTCGAGTTGCTGCGCTTTGGCGTTCCGTTAAGCATTCTGACGCCACACAGCGAAGTGAAAGATTGAGCGAGAGAAGGTTTGCTAACGAATTTGTGTGAGGTACGAACACGCAACGGTAGAGGGAAGAGCACAAATGCTGAAGAAAGCATAGCACGAGAGATATTCTTTGGATCAACTGGGATGCCCCGCCGGTGCCTCCGTTCGTGCAGTATTATTATATAGTCCTACCCATTCTATGAATATAATTCTGCATGTGCTGGGACTGCCTGTTTACACCGTGACAGGCCCTGGATGGGTCTGAGTGGGCTATGAGCCCGCAAATCGCCCGCAAAGCGCCAAGAATATGGCTGGCATAAACCTCTATAAGAGCAAGTGGTTCTCGATGGATGACGAGTTGTCTTGGTAGAGTTCTTTTGTTTCGTGAGCGCGCACACCAACCATTGTTGTCAAAAGGGAACCTTGCGCTACGTGCGAGCTGCGCCGTGTACAATCACGGGGCTGAGTAGTCGCACGGAAAGGGGGGGGGGGGGGGGATTGTGTGGTAGAAAAGGATGGTAGGGTGATCCGGCGTTGCGCCTTTTCGGTAGAGAGCGGGCTCCGGCGTACTGTATGGCCTTTGCACAATGGAGTACCGTGGTAGCTTGCATGATTCGTTTATTGTCCTACCTCAGCATAGCTAGCGCGGTCGTGCGCGAAGTACAGAGTAAAGTCTCGATATCGTGAACCGAAATGTGGCGCTTCCGAGCAGCCCATTGAGTTCGCCTTACCGAGGCAGTTCACGGCGGCGGAACTGCTCGTGTACACGTGTACCCGTTTTACGGGTACAGTATGATTTGGACCACACCGGTGGAGACGCTCTTAGAGCGTCTCCACCAATGCCGATGATACGGTCACAGGAACACAAACTCACTTTCCTTGACTCTGTCCATCGACGGGCAACGTCGACGGGCGCAATTCCATATCTGGACCACTTCACATTGTGATCCAGCCTTCCTTTTCTTTTAATTCTGCCACATCCAGAGTCTATCAGAAGAGTCAGCTCTCGGTCAAGCCATTGATCTTGGATTAGGGGATTTTGCGGCATTTACTGGCATTGAGCAAGATCAATTCAACGGTGATTCAGATAGTGAGGACGATCGCTCTACTGTGCCAGCGAAAGACCGGACAGAACGCAAACCGTCGCTTGCTCGGTATCGCGGATCATTAGAAGCTCTATCTAACGAACTCAGTTGTATTATGACGGACGCGAATCTAGTTCAATTGGGGCTGCCTTCGAGCATCAAGTCACTTCTGTATGAGGAACAAAGCCGCGTAAGGAGGCTTCAGGGTTCGAATCTGAGGCAAAATCGTATGGATGGCTTCTGTAGTCGTTGATGGTTCGTTTCTAGTGCGCATTTCGGCCTCGATAAAGTGAACTCTGGGGTTTTCATGTTTTTGTATGTTCATGGTATCGCGTAGTTCATTCTATAGAGTCTAGTTCACGTTAGAAATACGAAAACGTCGATTCTGGGCCAAAAAAGCGGGGTGGCGCCTCCCTCACAGTCCTTCGGTTCACTGTACCGAGACAGTTCATCATATCAGGTACGCAGCTTATCGAGACTTTACTCTGTACATACAGGGGGGGGGGTCGCGATATAGTGCTACCCTGTGTCAGTGGGCCGAAAACGGCACTATATCGAACCAGGCACTGTAAGATGAGATTTACGGCTTTTTTGCAGCCACTCCCTTGCGCATCACTGCTCAGAAAGACCGCTCGCAGGACGCCATCACTCATACTTTGCATCTTCACTACAGACTCAAGTCTAATCAAGCATTTCTGTTATTAGTAGCTGCCGAGCCGTCGCATTGACTCCCTCCTTTTTCGCAGCCATAAATGCCAGCCTACACTTTTGCAGATGTCCAATTGCATCATCGACCCTGCCTTTTTTCGCCATAGTCTCAATTCTAGTAAGCAACTGCATAATATCTTTCCGCGGCGGCAGCGGCTCTCGGGCAGTACGTCCATCCAACTGCCTTGCCTCTCTGGAGACCCTTCGTTTTTGGCTCAAAATTCGTGCCACCCCTAGAAGGGTAGCACTATATCGGAGCTGGCACTAACAAAGATGGCACTATATCGCGACCCCCCCTGTATCCCTAATGTTAAGTTTTAGAGATAATGATGCGTTTAGGGGGGCCTTAGAGATAGAGAGAGAGAGAGGAGATTTTAGAGATTGAAATCTCCCTTTAGAGATAATTTCGCCCCGCTCTTGCAACAACAATTCATGATTCGGACCCTGTTCACAACAAAAAAGTCAATTTCACCCGTCTGTTGTCACCAAAATGCACCTGATCGCCCCCCTAAACGCAAAATCTCCCAAAAGTACGGTGTACCGTACATTAACTTCAAGGGTCCGCCGTACATCCATTTGAGTCAGCTGCTACAATTCGACCACACAAATGCGCGGAGGAGGGCCGCCGCTGTACATAAACCAGTTTTCAGCCCATATGAACAACTACAACCCTCCCTTACAACCCCTAGAAAATTTCTACTCTAGGATCATTTCATTCCCTCAAATTCTTTTATGTACGGTGTACCGTACATATGAAGATATTCTAACTACTTCTTTGCATGTCTAAGGCCAGCCTCCTTGTTACAGACCTGGTACGCGGCCTTCCAGAATCATCTGGGATCCGCTTCTGACCTCTCCTGCCACTCTGAGGTGTCAAAATTTCGCCCATACCATTTGATTCTTCAGGTAATACATCCAAATTGCCCCGAGACAAAACTTTTCTTCCCATTTCACGTTGCTCTAGCACCTTCGTAGAATGCCACATATCCCAGCAGAACCGTCCCATTCAGTGATACGTTCTAACACATAAATGTGTTTCCCATTGAATGCATTTAAACGATGAACGATGTCCTCTGTAAGTGCTACCATGTTTTATATTCATGGCACAAAGAGCACACCACTGCTCTTTTAGCATCTGCTTCTGGCCATGTCCCTGCGCATTTAGGCGTAGTCTAATTCCTTCTGGACTGTTGAAAAAGACCAGCCAATTCCGTTCCCGTTTTCTGGCAAGCTCGCAAAGTCTATTAATCTCAAGGTCATTGAGAACTGTAGTACAAGTACGGGTCCACTAAAGTTGAACAGAACTGAGATGGCAGGCCATAATTAAATTTAAAATTGTCAGATTCAGTCGGGTTTTCTCCATTAGAAAGCAGATGGCCTTGACCGTCCATGTTGGGGTGGCTTTTCTTAATGGTGGATAGTAGTGGACGTAGAATTCTCGAACGCGTGGGACCGCTAGCGTCGTCGATCCCGCGCCCAATGTCACTCGAAACTTGAACATCAGTTTTATTGGTCAACGCGAAGTAAGTACTAAAAAATCAAAAAAGTTGTATCTCAAATTCTATCTGCTACGAACGACTTCATTGCTTCCGTGCTGAGATGAACTTGAAAGTATGGTATCCAATCGACATTTGGGCGGCAAAGATCGCGGTCAGATTTGAATTTATTTTTCACAGCGCGTTTATGCCATTTGTTGGACCTAAAGTCAGGTGATATATCCATTTCTGGTGCTCAATCTTGATTTTGGAATAAAAAGGGCAGATTTTTCGCTTGTTCAACTTTCGGGGTGACTGTTCAGTGTTAGGTACCCCATACTTGTCCAACGGCGCAACGGCGAAAGCCCCACGGCCGCCACCCCGGCGTACAGTACGATGGGCTGTAAGCGCGAGAAGTACTGTAAGGAGTTATATTTACAGCAGACGGCCGGTGCGGTGTACAGTAGTACCCCACCGGCTACACGTGTAGGATCCGAATGGTAAGTAATTAGTAATTAGTAGTTAATGGCACAAATTAGCCAATTTAGTACAGTAAGTGGTATACAGTAAGCAACAGCTACTGTAGCGGGACAGGTGTCCTGGCGTCCCACTTAGGGGTTAAGACCGGGGGCACCTGCCCCGTCCCAGTAAACTGGAGGCAGACTCGCCTCCCTACCTTTGACGGCTAATCGCTATCCCGTTCCGGTTTCCCTTTTAGTCCAGGCTTCTAAACCGTGATCGGTCGTTCAGATCTAACACCACCCACTGGCTGCGCGTCACTGGCCATGTGAGCCTTCCCTCTTCTCGAGTCCATCCGTACGGTCTGCGTTCGCGCGTGGGTTACCCAGCGGCGCGCGCTCTCTTACCTCAAACCCCCCTCGTTTCCGAGTAGTCGGGACGAAGGTAGCTATACCACATTATGGTACTCTTGCGGAGGGTATAACTACAGAGGTTGAGCCCGCACTGGATCGCCAGCGCGAGCAATTACCGATCGGATTGAAAGAGGTCGAATATCACCGGTGATATTCATCGACACGGACGCGGCCCCGTCGATCGCCAGTGATCATCGACGATGAACCGTGCGGATTCCGCCGGAGCGGATACCGCCTCCAGGCGTGCAAGTACCCGCAGTGGCAGAGGCGCACAGGGCCCCCGGATCGACAACCCGGAAGCCCTGCTACGCCCACCGTCTAACAGGGGCCAGAAGACCCCTTCCGTTTCGGACACCACCGCCGGGTTTCCGGCTGGTGGGGGGAACCGCGTACAAGTACTGTACGACCGTTACTCTCGCGACTACAAACCTGGATGGATGATTTCCTCGCTGAGGAATTACCTCAGGTCGTTCAGGTTTGCACCGACCGAACGGCACCAAGACTGGTGGCGGAGCATGCGGACACCGCGCTCCGCGCCCTGCTGGACAAGAAGATCGCCCCCCTCGTACGCGACGGGGTGGTGCCAGCGCTCGCCGCGGAGGACGACGAATCTCCGACCGCACTGGCTCTAAAGGGAGCTATTAGCTCCGCCGTGGCCACCCGTCTGGCCATGACATTTACCGAAACGGGAGGCGCGGTACCGCCGCCGGCACCGCGCCGTGAAACCGTTCCGGGCTCAAGCTTTAATATTGCTGATCCGATCGGCGCCGTACCCGATTGATAGAATGGACCCTCACCCGGAGGGCAGAGCCATCTATCTCCCAACTGTTCACGCTGCTCCAGGGAGGACCACAGAAAATATCCTCCCCATACTCGCCGGTACGGGCGACCCCTGCGGGACAGACAACCGCCTGGGGCTCCCCGAGACAGAGAATCGGGACCCGTACCGGTTGAGCAGAAGACGTGCACCCGGCACGCACAGGACTGAAGCGGAATACACCCGGTATTCCGACGCAGAAGACCCCTGTCGCAGGACGGATGAAGACCGCGAGGAACGCCGCTGGCGATACCGCGATAACCGCGAGGCACGCCACGGGCGATACCGCGATGCCGGAGAGGGAGGATACCCCTCCTATGATGACCCACCCGGTTCGGAAGACTCTTGCAGGCGGGGCCACAGGGCACGCTGCGATAGAAGCCGAGACCGTCACCGGCACGACCCGTCCGACTCGGAAGACTACCACACAGAGTCGGATGAGGAACGTCGCCGCGCGAGCAGACACCGCCGGGCTGCCCCGAAGGGCGACGACCGACGGCCCACGGTAATCAGGCCTCTCAATGACCTGCTTACCGAGGCCGTCAACTACAAGACCTACCGCCTGGAACGGCGTAGCTCACGCTATGACTCTACAGTAGCGCGGCACATTAACCGTTCCCGGAAAAAAACTGGACGTGCAGATGAGGTCCCACACGTTCAGCGGTCAAGATCCGATTGCGGTATTGGGATTCCTCGCACGCCTCAAGATAGCGTGCGACCACAACGGGATTACCGAAGGAGCCGCCGTGTGGTGCTTCCAATTCTACCTGACATGGCAGGCTCACGCCTTGCTCCAGTCCCGCCTCAATGGAAACACCATGGCGGTTGACGTGGAGCGGCGCGAGCTACTCCGGACATACCCGCAGGTGGTCAACTTTTTGTTGCGCACTGTCGCATAAACACCCCACACCCGGCGGAGGGGTGTTCGCGATGTTCGGCGGATGACCCCGGATCGGCGTACCGAGGGTCTTGAACCAACCAACGACACCGGAAGCGGCCCGGTAACGGGTGGTAGAGCGTGGTCGGCGGGGACGCGCGCGTAGACGAGCGGATCGACGCCTCGACGCCCCGGAGGAGTACCGGGTGACGATCCGGTACTGACGGGCGGAGGCGGATCGCGGCTCGCCGCGGTGTCGCGCGCGTCCACTACCCGCTCGGTGGTAACTAATCGCGGAACGGTGGTGTGAGTAGAGTAAGCTGGGTGGTCGACCGTCGGTGGAGGGTTGCCTGTCCTCCCTCCCGCCCGCCGGCGGTCGCTCCCTATATTTATTGTACAAGTTAATCTAGAGGCTACAGTACAGTACGGTCGGTACTGTAGTCAGCTTACTGTGTACAGTGCGGGCCGGCCCGCACTGTAACGCTGTCAGCCGTCAGAGCTGACAGCACACGTGTGGTACACGTGGGGTACACGTGTTGGTGCGCGCGCGCTGTCAGGTATGCGCGCGCGCACGCTGTAAGGTCCGTACCTTACAGCGTTAGATCTAATTCTAAATCTAATATATAGTACAGTAGTCGGCGGTTATGCTACACGCACCTATGCTACCGACGAGGTAATCTCCGAAGCGGTTGGGGATGTGACCTCCTTCCGTCAGAGTTCAAACATGACGGAGGAGGTGTACAGTAACTACCTCTGGGACAAGACACTCCGCTGCAGTACGGTATTTTCCGACATGCGGTTGAAGACCCTGTTCGTCGAGGGGTTACTGCCCGCCACGTGCGCGCAGATACGCAATTACCTCTCCACGCACCCGGATGTGGATTACCAATCCGTCGCCCGCTCTGCGCAAGCGATCCGGGAAACCAATCGGGCTTCCCGTCGACAGGGATGTCAGCCATGGCGCATCGAGAGCCGCCCGGAGCGGCTAGGAGATTCGACCGCACTGCAAGGACGAGGCCCGTGCTGTCGGTTGAGCCGGCATTCCACATCCCGACAGCCGGGGGATTTGCTAAAGAAGCAATCCTGGCCGTGACGGACCAAACCGCCACGCCCACTTCGATGAGCTCGCCACCGACGAGTTATTATCCGTCGCCGGCAGCCTCGACGGCGGGCGCCCCGGTTCCGCCCACCAACTCTGGCGACGTGCGCACAGGACCGTACAGGAGGCCAGGACAGGATCCACGCGTCCGGTTCTCCGGCGGGAGATTTCCCGGACCGCCGCCGTGTCGCTTCTGCCTCGACACCACGCACCGATCAGAGGAGTGCCCCGTCGTTGCCGATGCGGGCCTGCGGGCCAAGCTTCTGGAGGCACGAGAGGCCAACTACCAGAAGCTACGCATCCGGCAAGGCCTCCGCCCGGGATCCCCGTTCAACCGCCAGGGGCCGTCCGCTTGGCGAAACCAGCGTCAAACGGCCCCCGCGGGCGTCAACGTGGTCGAAGAACCGCACCCTGACCATGGCGAAGACCACGTGGCGCAAGCCGCGGATGAAACCCGCGAGGGCTTGCTGCTGACGGGGGAAGCCGGGGAGGATGCGTAGAGGGGACGACGTCTCTCCCCGTGCCCAGCCTCAGAAGCTTAGGCCCCCCCGATCCGGCTGCGCCAGTGGAAGCGCAGCCGGGTAACCGAACGGAAGTCCAGGCCATCTGCTTCTTCAAGACTCAGAATTACAAGATCTCCGCTACGGTTGGTCAGAAGCAGGCGTTGATGGTCGCCATCACGCCAGTGCTTGACTCAGGAGCCGGCCCGAACCTCATCCATTTACGGTGTGTCGCCGAGTCGTGGCGACCATCGATAAAACCGGTTCGGAGCCCAGCGCTCATCGACGCGTCAAACCGCGCGATGAAGGCACTAGGGGAAATCCCCCTGCTCGTCCGAATCGGTGAGTTTGTGGCGCGCGTCCCGTTCCTGGTAGTCACGAGCCTCGCTGTGGACTGTATCCTCGGTACGACCTTCCTGGATCGCCACGTCAAGGCGATCCTCCCACCGCAACAGAAGGTCGTGTTCCACGACGCGCCACCCGTGGCGTTGGTCGGAACAACCCCCTCGAGGCACGATCGCAAGATGGCCTCGAGGAGCACCGCACAACAACTACCGCCGTCGGATAAACCCGAACGGAAGCAGGTGGCGTTCCCCGCCAACACACCGTCACGGGAGATCCGCCTCGTCAGAGGGGTGACAATTCCCCCGATGACGCAGGCCATGGTGAGGGTCGCCACGCCGGTAGGGGGGCTGTGTTTTCTACAGAACTCCCCAAAAACCGCGCACAGGAGTTTGACCATCATGGCATAGGGGGTCATGGATGTTGTCCCTGAAAACCGTTCTCGGTAATTCTCAGCAATTTTGGGCACCGCTCGGTTCACACCCCGAAGCATACCGTAGTCGGACTGGCTCTTCCGTCGCCCACTCACATCCTGACCCTTGTCGAGTCGGCCGCGGAATCGGCCGGAGCTGAGGAAGGGGGGAGGGATATTTAATTCCAACCCCTCAACCGCAAAAGAAGGCGCGGAAGGAGCCGCCGACAACCGTACGGACAAGGCCGCGGCTGAAGAAGACACGCCGCCCAAGGCGCCCCTCGGGGCGGTCGGAAAGGATAAATCCGAAGACATCGCCGCCCCTGAAGAGGACCCCAACGCCTGGCAGGAGGACGTCCACATCGGTGGCAAGGACGAGGAGGTACGCTCGGAGGTCCTCGAGGTACTGCCCGAATTCAAGGGGATGTGGACCGGCCAGCTGGGAAACATCGGCGCCGTGAAGCATCACATTGAGCTCAAGCCCGGTGCTCGCCCGATTTACGAGGCGCCTTACCGCGCCGGACCAACCGCACGGGAAAAAGGGAAAACGGAGATCGACCGCATGCTCCGGGCAGGGGTAATCGAACCCGCCACGGCCGAATGGGCAAGCCCCGTGGTATTCGTCCCTAAAAAGGATGGTACTATGCGGTTCTGTGTCGACTACAGAAAGCTCAACGCAGTCACCGTTCGGGATTCCTATCCGTTGCCGAGGATGGACAAGTGCATCGATTCCTTCGGCGACGGTACTGTCTTTACGACGCTGGATTGTAACAGCGGGTATTGGCAAGTAGAAATCTCTGAGGAGGACCGCGACAAGACGACGTTCGCGTCGAGCTGCGGGTTGTACCGTTTCCTCCGCATGCCGTTCAGTTTGAAGAATGCCCCCGTTACCTTCCAGCCGGCCGTCCACATTATACTGTTGCGGGTAAAATGGGAAACCGCACTGGTCTACCTGGATGATGTGATCATCTACTCCAAGATCGTAACGGAACACTTCGCGCAGGTCCGCGAGGTTGTACGCCTACTGTGGGACGCGAGCGTGTCGCTGAAGCTGTCGAAGGGCGCCTTCTTCGACACCTCGGTCACCTACCTGGGGCACGTGATCCGACCAGGTAGGTTGGAGGTCGAGCGCCGCAACGTGGTCGCCATCGAGCGCGCCCGACCTCCCCAGAAACAGACAGAATTGCGATCCTTCTTAGGAATGTGCAACGTGTACCGTCGGTTCGTGAAGGGCTTCGCAAAAATATCCGCTCCGTTAAACTGGAAGACGGGGAAGAATCAACCCTTCGAGTTCGAGGTTCTTACCGATGAGGAATACGAGGCGTTCGTGGAACTCAAGAAGCGCCTCGTGTCCCCACCGATCCTCTCTCTACCCAGTTACGGAAAGAAAGACACCCTGGATACGGACGCTTGCGCGTACCAGGTCGGCTATGCCGTATTACAGGAGCAGCCGAGCGGTGACCGCCTACCGATCGGGTATTGGAGTCGGGTTCCAACCGACGCCGAGACAAATTACACCACCACCGAGAAGGAATGCCTTGCTGTCGTGTGGAGCATCCTCACGCTTCGACCATATCTGTATGGGAACACGTTCGACCTCCGTACGGATCATGAGGCCCTCCTATGGGTCCTCAACCTAGCGGATAGCTCCGACCGGCTAGCGCGCTGGCGTCTCCGCCTAGCCGAGTATGACTACAACGTACAGTACCGACCGGGTATTAAGCACCAACTCGCGGATGGTGTATCACGCCTGCGAGTTTACGGCGCAACCTCCGAACCGATTGACGACGAGGTCCTGTGTTTCGCGGTACAATGGCGAGAGGAGGAGTATAATCCCCGCCAAGGAACCGTACACTGGGAGATCCCCGTCGACCCGGAGGAAATCTGAGCACGCGTTCGCAGTTATACCCGAAGAACGCGACGTCTCATCCGTAACGGTCGAAGAGTTCCTTCGGGAACAAGCCTAGGATCCCTTCTGTAGGGCGGCCGCCGAGACCATGAGAAATCCGGACTCGCGTTTTGACGTTGACTGATACGGGTTCCTCGTCCGCAAGTCCCCCCTCGATGGGACTCTGCAGCGAGTTGTACCGAAACGGCTCAGGGCGAAGATATTGTGCCTCGCCTATCATCCCTGCCTGGAAGGACACCCGGGCGGTACGAGGATGTATTATACCCTCCGGCGGGAATATTATTGGCCTCATATGGCCAACGACGCCTTCAGTACCGTACCAAATTG
This sequence comes from Chondrus crispus, assembly GCF_000350225.1. NCBI lineage: Eukaryota > Rhodophyta > Florideophyceae > Gigartinales > Gigartinaceae > Chondrus > Chondrus crispus. The sequence goes on from NW_005178995.1 coordinate 165,161, forward strand.
CGCATCTGTAGCATAAACACCCCCCTAACGTAGAGGGGTGTATGCTTTAGCTCGACCGAGACCCTGGAGGAGGGCGAGAAGACGGGGAGAACACACAGCTAACGAGACAGGGAAGCGGGCCCTGGTAGCGTGGTAGAGCGGGACGGTCGGGGACGAGCGTACGCGCGGGCCGATCTACGCCTTGACACCCAGGAGCAGCGCTGGGTAACGTACCAGCGCTGACGGGCAGAGGCGGATCTAGGCTCGTCCGCGTACGCGCGTGTCCCCTACCCGCTTTGTCCCGGTTAACGCGCGAGAAGGCGGATCGCGCGTGTTTAAGCTGGAAGACGGACCTAGGCGGTAGGTGGTGGACAAGTCCGTGCTTGTCCCCCTACGCGCCCGCCGGTCTCGCTCGTATTTAATGTATACAATGCGTCTATCATAATACTACAGTACCGGTATGCTGTTGTAACTTACTGTAGCGCGGGTCGTCCCGCGCTGTAATGCTGTCAGCCGTCGGGGCTGACAGCACACGTGTGAGACGCGTACTGTGCGCGCGGTTGTACGCGCCTCCTACACGTGTACTACACGTGTGCGCGTGGGGTTGCATGTGCCTCCGTACACGTGAGGGTACACGTGGACACGCGCGTCAGTACTGCGGAGCGTCGTGCGCTCGCCGTTAGTGATCCAAATCTAAATCTAATGCAGATCCCTCGTTCTGCTACAAGTTTCAATGCTCCAGTCAGCGAAGTCTGGCTGGTGTTCATCAGGTAAGCTTCTTGAGTTGTTGCGATGCAAAGTTACCATTTCTCTGAACAAACAGGCTATTACATATACCACCTTCATAGAGCATGAATGTAAGGCCAGGAAGTCATCAGGCTTCAAACTGTAAACAAATCGTTAGCAGTACAAAAGTGCCACCAGCAGAAAGTTTACATTCCGACGTAGAGTCTTGTTCTCCCCGCTCCCAACGACTGGCTTTTCCTGAAATACTTCAACCTCATACTCCACCTTTATCGACAAGTCTTCTCGGTGTGCATCGAGAAGCTCCCGCCACGTCTTCAAGTTCTTGGAACATGTCGCTTCTTCCACTCCGGACTTCAAAACCTCAGCGAGGGGCACTTAACCGAAATTGAAACGCATCGGACTGCTCACCAGGCTGGAGAGGAGTGTAGGGGATACCTCGCCGTGCCAAAGGAACCCCATCTCAATGAAGAACTCGTTCCTCACAAACTCCCTTGACTTGTTCATATGCTGCACGTTTCGCTGGTTCACCATCTTCACAATCTCTTCCCCGAGTGTCTGACTTTCCACTGCCTCCTCCGACATCGCTCCAGTCGCCCCATCTAGACCTCGACTCACGGGCGCACCCCTACCCTTGGACGTTGACACGTCTTCCTTCGAAAGGACGTCATTGATGAGGCTCTTCCTCACGAAATATTTTCGCAGCCACCTCGAACGAGGGATACAGGACGCTTCATCCCCGATAACAACTCGATCAAATACAATCGTCAGGTTGTTTTGGGCCGTCGTGATAAAAGACGAGCACAACTTCCGACGAAAGCGGCAAGCGATACTGTGGGCTTCAGACTTAGAGAGCGCTTCCATGGACTTCTCGCGGGGCAATCGACGGAAAACCAGCCCATGCATCACTCTCTACTGCCAACACAACATCCTTCATATCCGGATCCTCCTCATTCGTTCCGCACTCTTTCACTGCTTCCATCACAGTACTGATGAACTGCATCCCAAATATACGACTGTAGAACTTTCCTGAGTATACTTGAGGCAAGGGGGCGAGTTGATCAGCTATAAACTGTCGCGTATCCTTGTTATTTGATAACCCTGCCATCACACAGATAGCCAATTTCGTGGCGTCCTCACACTTCTCCATCTTCTTCTCGAGCGACTTCTCAACGTCGATTACTTCACAGGAAGGTCAGATTTATGATAAATTTAATAAAAGCAATGATGTTGCTATTTTTGGGGCCAAAAAATGCTGGATTTTTGCCAGCAATGAACGGTGGCCCGTGGGTCATTGGTTCGCGGGCAGCCATATTTCGCCAGCTTTTTTGGCCGTTCCCATTCAGCACGGGGATGAGGGGCGTTTCTGGTTCCGGCCAGTGACTGGACCAGAATTTTTGCTGGAGTACCATAGTTGTAACGGAAATGTTTTTTTGATACCTCGATGTAGCAAAGTGATGTGCTATTCTGCTGCCTACTAAACCAGCGCTTGCCCGTGATGTCCTTAACCTTCAAGTGCTCGTACCAGAATAAGCTCATGCCTAACCCGCGCTAGTACCAGAGGCGTTCATCGACCTTTTCACGTTTTCTCAACTGATTGAGTCCTCTCGCCATCATTTTTCCTTTGCTTCCCGACTTTGCGCATCCTGTGTTCCTACTGAGGCTTAATGACCCCGCGAAAAAGGTCTGGGAAGAAGGCAGGGCGTGCTCATTCGCGTTCTGCAGCCATGAAACCCGCTGCTTCAGGCAATCAGCGAGGCCGCTTGTCTCAGCAGAAGGGACCTCTGACATCTCGGAAGTCTAACAGCCAAGCGCCTGGGGCTCAGGTCCCCGCGGAACGCCGGTCATCTCCTCGTGTTGCGGCCGAAGCTACTCCCGCAGCGGCTGGGCAGGAATCCCGGCGGGTTTCAAGCAATACAGTCAGGACACCCCAAGGCAGTCCGCCATCCCACACGTGCTCGCTTCCCGTTCGAAGTCAGGGAAGTGGTCCGTCTGATGCAGCACCTCCGCGTGCGGGCAAGCGCAAGCGCGCCATCGGTTCGTCTCCGGGTGAAGACTTTTCCCTTTTGTTCGGGGATGGAGATCATGGCGAGGAAGATGAACACACAGAACGCAAACGGGCGAACCGTCAGTTGCTCGAGCTCCATGGACGCGAGCCAGAGGAGTACGTAGACGAGACTGTGCAGGCTAGTGGAGCAGAGATGGACGGGGTCGCCGAAACTCAAGATGTGGAAGACGTCGTCGTTCCCACGCGTCGTGAGTGCATGGCAGGTTCCTTGCCGAGTCGGCCCCGGGGCCCCCATTTGGCTCGAGCACTTGGGGAAGACTCTAACCACGGAGTACTTCGAGTCATGCGGGAACTGCATGCTGGTTTGGAGAAGCAGCTCGCCATTGAAAAAAAGGAAATTCTGGGTGCAATCAAGGCTGTATCTTCTCGTGTCTCAACCTTAGAGCGGACGTTATCACGCTGCCAGGACGCCGTCAACATTGTTCTTCTGAATTCCGCCCTGCCGAAGACAGGAAAAGCAGCCGAGAAGGCCTCTTTAAACGACCTCCTTAGGCCTATGGAGGACATCTTCGCAGGGAAATTCATGTGCATTATCTTCACAAGAGCGTTGATAAATTGCACTATGAGAGTTCTTCCTCAGAGAAAGGAAGCGAGTGAATCCTTCGAGGGTGTGAGTCGTGACACACAATTTTCCAAGCTTCAATTGGACGTCAATAGTTCCGAAGTGTTGGGGTTCGGACTTTTACTTGTCGAGGTCCTTTTGTGGAAAAGGGACCCAAGCGAGGAGAAAACCGAGGAGCTGCTGGGTACGAAGCAAGCTCGTCAGTATCTGGTTCTGCGAAAGGCTTGGGGAAAGAGCTTGATTGCAAATGCAATGAACAACCCGAGTATTGGGACGAAGTCACTCGAAATGGTACATCCGAACATCCGCCGGAAGCTGAAGACCGCTGAGAAACCTTTTTGGCTGAGGCCGGGCTACATAACAATGATCACAGTCGAGTCTTTCTTCAACGAAGAATTTGCTTCAACGGCCATCAAGAAGGCCCGGCGTGTGGCTCGGCGTCGAAGCGATAAGATGGGGGAAGATGAGCCAATTGGATTCATCAAGGACGAAGACATTAGGGTTGAGATCGTTCGCCGCGTTTTCAAGATAGGTAATCAGTTTCTGAACAAGTCCAGGGAGCTTGGGCGGAAATCCTTCTTTCAAAACTTCTCATATGTTTTCCAAAGTGAAGTGGGAGTCTCATTCCAGTATGAGAATCCACCCCGCCCGCACATGAACCTCCAAGATATCCCAGACGGAACCTGTCGTACTGCTATGAAGTCGGTCGCTGAGGTGAACCCCCTGAATTTGATAACATGGAAGAAGCTGATTTCTGAAAGCGATCGCTTCATATTTATCACTACGTATGACGTTGAGACGAAAGACAAGGATGGAAGGAAGGAGACTCGAAAAATTGTTATCCGACTCAATGCCATGCACGTCGCCTTGAAGTTCTTGGTGGCTTTTACCAGGTGTGGCAGTGATGAAGACCTCTATTCAATATCCAAGGAATCCTTTCGTGTGATTTACATGACTGCTGTCCTGTTTCGGGAGATCATGCTGATAAAGGTGATCGAGGCGAGGGGTGCATTTTCTCGAAACGAGCAGATATTGCATGAAGTGGATGGCCAGGATCACCACAATGGATCATGGCGGTCGCGACTGAGATCGCTCTACTCAGATCTTTTGACTGAAGGACAGGGAGAAAAGCGGGATGAGCTTCCACAGCAACTGTCCAGTATTTTGAAGGAGAAGCTAGTGATGTCCGTGGATATGTACAACTCCGTGCACGATCCCCCGGTCGGTTCAGGTTCACATCACGAGGATAATGATGATCTGAGCGGGGTGGATGGTGAGGATGAAATCCAGGCGGATCAAGTCGAAGACGATGAGGATGTGGTCATGGTCCACGACTTCGATTTATAAGGGGTCGTATTTGATGTGATAGTGAAACTTCTTAGTTCACCAAAGTGAAAAATGAGTAAAGCGGGAGACTGCTGTAGCATGAATGAATTGAGTTTACTTAAAGAGGCCCAGAACTTTGGCAACAGTGATGAATTGCTTCACATGGGCAGACCCTTTGATAGAGATGAATGGGACATGCACTTGAAGTACTCCTAGTACGTCGCTGCGATTTACATCAGCGAATATAGACTGACAAGGATTGGATTGAAGATTCCATCGCAGGTAGAACGACTCCTTCCGGTCCGATGGTCCGCTGACCACTTTTTCAGCACTCATTACCTTGGAAATGCGTTCTTGGAAGTTAAGCTCTGATAGTCTTATGTCTTCCAGTGGATAGGAGTAGGTCTGCTCTATGGAATCCCAAGTGCAATCCCGACGAAATACAACGTGCCGTTGTTCATCCTCGTCATCCCTTATAACAGCAAGAGAATCTCCAATTGTCATATAGCACGGGTCAGAAAGAGATTCGGTGTTGGGACCGGCCATACAGCCTATCACTCTGGCAGATACATAATTGTCGGTACCTTTTTCCAGCCTTTTTGCGATGATCACGTCTCTGACAACTTGCGGTGATGCTGTTCCGAGTGCTTCTGACAAGTCTAGGAAGCTCCTAAAGTATATACTCGTCTCCTTCACAACTGATTTCCGGCACATATAATCTTCCGGAAGAATAGAAACCTTTGTTCGTAGCTGAGCTTTGACTCTTTCGGATATAGAATCAAACTGGAGCAATGTGCAGTCTGCTCGCGCCTTAAATGAGTCTTGTACAAACCACTTCGTCCCACGGGTTATTTCAACTGGGGTAGGACGTGTCGGTGTCTTGAGTAACCAATGCTCTAGACGCAACGAAATAAACTTAAGAGGAATATTGGAGCCTGCATCAGAAATGAGGAGCGGATTCTGAGTCCATAGTGCAGTCGTAATCGAGGATTGCTGTCCTTTCACCACTTCCTCAAGATATTGAAGGCGCCTGGAAAGAGCATTTAGCTCACGTGTATCTTTGATTGTATTCTGGTCAAGTGAGACAGTCGTCGTGTGGTTAACCTTCTTGCATTTTTCTACCATGGCACTACCTGGAGCATAGTCCATATCATCTGCATCCATCGGTGCGCTTGCCACGTCTGAGCTTGCGCTGTTATCCAATTGCACGGATGTATCTTTGAGTCTCCAGCTAAACTTTTGTCCATCTTGTACAAACTCGTTTCCCTCCTTGAAAGTAACCTTGCTTTTACATGCCCTGAATCCAAACGCTGCCTTGCATTGAATGGTCCCTTTGAGCACCTCTCGACGATCATCATGAAGGTAGTTGAGACTAATGACTGTTGCTGGGAACCATGCCTTGCTTTCTTCTTCATTCTCCAAGGTATAGTAGACCTCTATATCACTCCCGAATTGGAGGCCATTGAAAAGATCTGATACCATTATCAACTGATGGATGGTATCGTCCTCTGTTAATTTCCCTTGGAAAGTGATACTTGAGAAATTTGTTTGAAATATATACCGAAGACTAAAGAGTTGGGGGTAACCATTAATGGTTCCAATTGGAACGTAGTCAGTATATAGACATATGTGTTTTTTGTGAAATCGATATTTTTGTAACGGTCACATTTAAAGATGCACGGCTCTGTGCAGCATCTAAATACCATGGGACTTAGACGTGCAAGTGAACAGCTGGGTATGGGCTCCAAAGGTACCGACATCATCCAGTCCGGATTGCTTTGAAAGTCAGTCATGTGTCATTGAATTACTGTTCTTTTAATCATAGTTGCTTTAGATTTAATTGTGCAATGAAGATAGAAGTTTCACTACAGAGTGATGATGATACTGTTCTCGCTATTGAAAGTATGAATTACCCAGTACCTACTCTTAGATGTCCTCCTCATCAGTGCCCTTCCTCTGTGAATCACTGTCACCACTAGAATCACTTTATTTTTGTGACGTCAACATCTTGAAGTGCTCTTTTGTTGACTGTTTTGTGATTCACACACAAATTGTTTTGTGACTCTCACACCATTGTCTCACAATCATCTCCAACATCAACAAACCATCACAAACCCATTTAAAAAGCATAGCTGATAGCCTTGTTCTACAGACATTTTACGGCCTTCACTCTCGGGCTTGTGAAGCCTGCCTTATTCGTTGAAAAGTGCGTCGCCCAGAGTCAAACTCCCTCTCATGGACAGGAGAGGGCCCATGGTGCTTCAGTGTAGGGCGAGAATGCCAGACCGTCCGGCAGCTGCAGCAGATAGCTTGCCTACATGTAGAACACCACTGCACTTGGCGCGAGCCCTTTCTAAGTGCCTTGGGCCCGTCTTTTGTCCGTCTTTTGACCCCAATACAGAGTACGCAGTAGGTTTGGGTCCCACTGACCTTCTCGTGCAGTACATTCCGGTTCAACCTACGCAATTGCGAACACGAAGGGAAGGGGAAGTGTCTCTGGAAATTAGCCGTAGAGGGCTGGAAACGGAGATATGTTTTTGTGTGACGTTGTTCAGTTTGTTTGCCATTTGAAATGAAGAGCCTTTTATATGTGATCTTCGTGATGCCCCCACACAACTCACACAAAGCCATCACAAAATGCACACTGCCATCACAAAATGCACACTGTCAGTGTGAGAGTTTTGATTTCAAGGTTGACGCCACGTGTAAAACATTGCATATCGATCCACACGTGTAATACATTGCATTTAGGTCCACACGTGTGATGTGTTTGTCGCGCGACAAGATCTACAAAAGCTGTATGGGTTTCTACCCATACTAGAATCAACCTCTAAAAAATTAACAAAAATTAATCTAGTTCCAGTATGGCTGGCCAGCCATACAGCTTTTGTAAATCTTGTCGCGCGACAGCCATTATATGCTACAGGGGGGGTTGCTCAATAGTGCCTACTTTAGTAGTGCTTCCCTCAATGTAGTGCTAGTTATTTAGTTGTGTTATACAGGCTTTGTTGTGTTTGTGTTAGCAGTGTGCTTTGTCCCGAAATATATGTATTTGAGCCTCCTTTATATAGTGCCATCCCCCCAATAGCGCTATAGCTAGAGGTGCTTGTCATTCTTGACATTGTGAGCGCGAAAGACGCGAGGAAAGTATATTGAGGGGTGCTGTTGCGGCAATTCTGCCGCGGGGCACCGAGCGACCTGTAATGACGGGAATCCACCCGTATTCTTTTACTCCTCACAAGTCTGCTGCCTCCCCCTTCCTATCTTCGGGGATGGCTTCTTAAGTACACGTTCCCCGGGATGAGTCGGCTATCCCCAACCCTCCCTCCCGTAATTTCCCCTTCGATCCAGCTTCCCCTTGCCCCACCGGTAGCCACCCCCTCGTGCCATTTTCCCTTCGCGCCCTCGGCCGGCGACCTGCGCGGTCTTTCTGCCCCAGCCCGAGCCCCGTGCGGCCTATGGTTTCCCTTCGTCTCCCCGGTGGCTGGCACCCCCAATTCCCCGCGCGTGCTGTCTCGCTCCCTCCTTCCCGCCTTTCGCTTGCCCGTCCTTCGGCGGTATACGGATGCGCTCCGCCCCGTGGTACGCGTGTCCAGCCGCCACCTGGCAACCGAATGCCTCGTAACACTGCTTGAGACACACAGCAATCTCACAAAACTGGGCTTCGTCTCGTTGAAAAATTACGGAAGATGGTTGGTGTGGCATTGAAATTGAGATTGACCGGTGTTTTGAGTAATCCCACGACCTCAAATTGACCAAGCAAAGTCCCAGGGCACACATCAGTGCAGATTGCAGCACAAGCAGTTGAGGACACCAAGTACAGCTTTTCGGCTCCAGCTTCAAGTACGTCTTGCCGCCACAATTTTCGATTTCCTGCTTTAGGACGTGCACAGCAGTCAGAAAACAGTCATAGAGGCTTCGTGAGACTGGAGTCTTGAAGCATTCAAGCGTCACCCTAGAAAGGCTGCACTCCAGAATACATTTTGCTTGCTTTGCATCATTCTCACCTCCAATCAATCGTTTCGGGAATAGGCCAGGCTGGTCGCATTAGAAGAAATCCCTCCGTGTGTAATCATGGCTTCTCAGAAGACAGCGTTTGAAGTCTCGAGCCCATTGGCGAGACCCATGAATTCACGCATTTCTGTGCAACTCCAAGAGAGCCCGTGCCAAGCACTTCAGAGTCGCAGGACACAGAAGGTCGCAAGGCAGAATATCGATGCAAATGGAAGTGGACAAAAGCAGTAAGCAACGAGATAACTCCAAACCCCGGCAGACTCATATTTCCCCGGAATTGGCAAATCAAGCCATTAATGATGCTATTACATACTCAGGTGGGGACGTTGTGGTTATGGCTAGAACCTGTGCAAGTGGATTTTGTGATGCATTACAACAATGCTATGGTTCAGAAGAAATATCAGATGTGTTTATTGCTTGCGGCTCAGGTCTAAACGGCTTAATTGGATTGCAAGTCGCTGTAGAGCTGCAGAAGAGAGGTTATGCACCAGCGGTCTATGCTGCAGAGCAATCTAAGCATGCTAATTTCCGATCTGTCTGCGATGAAGCCGGAATCGACTTGCACGACTTCATTCCCAGTACGCTAGAGTTTTATAATGACATCGTTGTAGATGCCTTGCTTGGAACTGGCTTTGATGGGGGGGACATTCGACAACAGTACTGGACTGTTTACGAGATGCTAATCTCAACTCGGCTTGCGATTGTGAGCCTTGATGTACCATCTGGCTGGGATCTTTCGACGGGTCCAAGAAAAATTGATGTGACAGCAGATTCGTTTATCAAACCCGAAGTGCTAGTGTCTTTAGAAGCACCAAAGCTTGGATCAAATGTGTTTGCCGGGGGCTACCACTTTATAGCTGGTCGACATCTTCCTCAAAGCTACTTTTGGAAAAGGGAATCTCTGTTCCGGCTTTTCCCGGCGAGGAGTCAAACTGCGTGCTCATGTCAAGTAACCCGTTTCGCTTCGAAGGTGCTAATGGAGAGACATATGGGCGACCTGGACAATTCAATGCCACGCTCTACACGAAAAACCCTACCCGAGAATGGGTCGATATTGACAAGCACGATGACCTGTGGGACGAACTAGACTGGCATTAGAGTGTGCTCAGTGAGTTTAAGAGTGGAAATCATTGTCAAGTGCTATACAGGGACTCTAGCTGCGAAAAAACGCTGTCTACTGGCCAACTTTTTTGCTTAACGCGACGCGCCACATAATGTAATTCGACGTGGCCTGCGTCAGCGCGGAAGCTGTGACTTTTCCTGTTTGTCGCCATACGAACCCACACGCAACACCGGTGACACAGGCGGAGGCCATGTATCGAACGTTTGGCGGGTCATATCCAAGTTTTGATTTCCCTAAGTGTGCAATGCCGAAGGCACCAGACGCGATGAGTAGTGCAGATATGGACCCGTGGCCTAGGCGTTGCTCCAACATATTCTGAATCATACCCCTAAATATAAGCTCCTCGGTAACGCCGTTCATGAATATGCCTAGGAAAGTGGCGGCTTCTTTGGCCGCGTCTAAACGAGGTGGCGTCTTGACGTCAGCAAACCGGGTTAGGGCGGCAAGTGGAACGGTGATGAGATCAGAGGCAGCACCCACAGCTAGCGCTATCAGCACATCGACTGGGGTTACCTTGAAAGTGTAGCCCAAGTCACGAGCGTGGGCCAGCTTTGAAAAGGGCGTAGAATTGTGAAGCATTTCACGACTGTCAAAGCTGCGGTGAACAAGCCCCAGGCTGTAACCTTTCCAGTCGGTGATATGTCCGATGACAACAGCTTAAATTCCAGTGGAAGCCAGATGCAAAGAACGGTAATCAGGTCGGCCATTTCGGAGCGAAGCGATGAGTGGTCGTCTGGCTTTGTGAGCTGAAGCAGTGACGGGATGAGGATATACGCTATGTAAATTGCCAATATAGGGACTGCGCGGCGGCGACCGTCCATGATGTTGGCTGCACCGGCGAGGCACACTGGAACCAAAACTAATAGCACCGTCCAAGCTGCTTGCCATCCATGTCCAAATTCGTTGACAAATGTCGAAGAAGAGTAAGCCAGGAATAAAAGAGTCCAGCACATCGAGGCTGAGGACTCCAAAGTATGGGCTCGGCCGCCTGGTTCTGGCATTTTTGGAAAGCCGCGGTCAGTCATTGGCTCCATGCTGAAGGATAGAACGAAGATTCTACTCGAACAGTGAAGTGCAACACGGTTGAAGCTGTTTCAATTGTCTCTGCGGTAGCCGGAAAACGCTCTTGTAGAAAGCAGGGTTGCCTTGAGCACTTTGTCGTTGCTCGCTGCGATTTTTGCGTTTCTAAAAGGTTTACTAGGAAGGTACTCTTGCTAGGCCTTGCACGTGTTCGGGTGTGTGTGAACATCCGCACACGTTGCAGACTTACAGTGTATGCAGGCTAAGTAGGGGGGGTTTTCTCTGGGCAGAACGGACCGGTTGCAGGAGGGGGTCGCTCAATTGTGCCTACTATAGTAGTGCTTCCCTCTATATAGTGCTATGGCTCGCCCTCTGGCACAGGTTATCATACGCTCACGTGTACCATCCGGCATGGTTCAGTATTCAAAGGATGAAGTTATTTAGTTGTGTTATACAGGCTTTGGATGTTGTGTTATGCAGGCTTTGTTGTGTTTGTGTTACAAGTGTGCTTTGTCCCCAAATATATGTATTTGAGCCTCCTTTATATAGTGCCATCCCCCCAATAGTGCCATAGCTAGAGGTATGTCACGCTATAGCACTATATCGTAGGAGGCACTGTATACGATTCCGTATCATAATCGGCCAATCATCATCCACCAGCTTCTCGCACGTGTAAAACATTGCGTTTTGATCACCACGTGTAATACATTGCATTTTGGTCGCCACGTGTAAAACATTGCATATCGATCCACACGTGTAATACATTGCATTTGGGTCCACACGTGTGATGTGTTTGTCGCGCGACAAGATCTACAAAAGCTGTATGGGTGGCTACCCATACTAGAATCAACCTCTAAAAAATTAACAAAAATTAATCTAGTTCCAGTATGGCTGGCCAGCCATACAGCTTTTGTAAATCTTGTCGCGCGACAGCCATTACATGTCATTCCAAAGAAACTTGTCTGCGCATGCAGGCCTGCGCGGTATACCCTTCCCTAAAAGCATTATTGGGTAAAAAAGGCTAATTTGATGATTCAGTTCTCGTTGCTGCCAGTGCGGGCAATGGGTGCAGTCTTTCATCCCTGGACTTCAGGGAAACGCTCCGGGGCCTACGCGTTCACCTCTTCTACAGTTTCCCGCAATGTTACCTCCGTACCTCTCCCCGTCCCGCCAAACAAAAATAGCCGGCACACAACACCTTTAAAGGCCAAACAGTAGTATTAGATCCACGATCAAACACTTTCTCGTCATGTTCACCAAACAGGCCTCCAGTTTCCCGAAATGTTACCTCCTCGCTTCTCCCCGTCCCGCCAAAAAAATGGCGGGTACACAGCACCGTTAAAGGCCTGCTCCCGGGATTGGCCTCCAGTAACGGACAATTCACGCCCCCTGCGATGTCGATTGGACTGCGTCGTCAGGCAGCGCGCGCCAAGCAAGGGACAGACGGGACGCAAGGGCCAAAGACAAACGGCAGACAGCGGTAAATTTATTGAAGATGAAAAAAAGGTTGCCGATGTGGTTCGCCTCACAGTCGACTGTGAGGCGAACCACACTGATGATCATCAGTCGTGGGACAGCAGACCGATTACAAAATGTCTCAAGACCAAGGACGACGACAAACTGTCCCGCCTTCTTGACCCAGCCAACAACCGTCCCGGAGCCCCCCGTGTCGTCAAAGCGGACGAGGACAAAATCATTAAGCAACGCATTAAATACACTGCCTCCCGGAGATTTGCAATTAACAATTATACATTGCGAGCTATCATGGCTCGCATTGCCAATGATGGTCGACGCGGTTTTCAGACGAAGGACAACATGCCCTCCCCGGACGTTATTCGTACCTGGAGAACCCGAAACAGGGATATCACGTTTCCAACAGCCGATCCCACGAATCTTCTAATCCTAGTTACTCCCCGACTCCTCTAAATCTCCGAAGCACTGCGAATCCCTAAAGTACAAAAACCATCCTACTCCTTACTCCTGAATCCCCTGCCGGCCTGTGATCAGTGGCCTCTGATCACAGCTCCCCACTGATCACCGGTCCTAACTCTCAAAATTTGCGCCCCAATTTGCAAATTTTATACAGCAATGACGATGTCGGACGACACCCCCTGCCGGCCTGTGATCGGTGGCCACTGATCACAGCTCCCCACTGATCACCGGTCCTAACTCTCAAAATTTGCACCCAAATTTTGCAAATTTTACACAGCAATGACGGTGCACCGGTTGACAAGGAGAGTGGGTGTATGGTGAGGGAAACGAAAAAGTTAAGGATCAGACTGGCTGCGGGAACTAGAGAGGTGTAAGGACACGGACTTCGAAAGGCGGGGATACATAACGAGCCCCCTTGCAACAAGCCCACAAAGGTAGCAGACCTGAATTTTGTTTGCAATAACGATACAGTTTATATGTCGCAACTACGGATATAGAGGCCGGCGCAGAGCTTATAGTCAGTGCATAAAAGTATGCAGAGCTGTGTGGTAGTACTAAAAACTGTTGAATAAAGACCAGAGTTCTTGTTCCGCACATATACTTATGCCTGACGTGGCGGATACCCTTCCTTTCGCCCCCACACTTGATAAATTCCACCGTCTGGGAGACTCCTGTGTTGTACTGCTGAGTTTGATGTGCATATGAGACACATATGGTCGTCGCTTTCGGCGCTGTCCTGCTCGCAGTAGTGCATAACTAATGCCTTTCGAACGTAGCTTCCAAGCTCAACCAGCGCTCTTCTTTCGTTTCGTTGTTGTATCATCACCCCGTATCCATCTTCTTCAGCTTCGCACTCCTTCACTGCGCAATATCGTGTTGTTTCTTGACTTTCTTTCTCACGAGCGTCCAGAATCCGGACTTGAACCACGGCTAGCACCATCCAGAACCTTCTGTCTTCATCATGCTCAGAATCATTGTTCTCATGAAGAGTGAATGTGAGATCAGGATCTGCGGTCGAAACTACAGAAGAATGCAAGGCTTGAATCACGCTCCCATAAGATATAGTGGCCAAAACAGATGTCTGGTCTCTTTTTCGCCCGTCTGTTATTTTGCACCACTTGGCAGTTCCATATATCTGTACGGTTACGGAATTTCCATGGTCCGGCCGGCCACTTCTAAGACGTAGCTTTTGTTTCCATAAATGCTCTAAAAACTCCCTTGCTTTCAACAGAAATGCAAGGTCAGTTGATTGGAACATTTCCGAATGTTGACCTCCGTCTGCAGTGTTTCCGAGGTTCATAATTACTGAATTGTCTACGCGCCAGTCCTTCCTACTAAGAGACGACGATAAGAGTCCTTTCCGATGTAATCGAAGGTTCTGCAGAACAGGAGTTGGGAAGCAGTCCTGAAGCTTTTGTAGAAATCTTCCCGCATCCTGAAGCCCAGAACTGTCGTAGCCCAAGAGATTTAAAACCGACTTCGCTGTCTCAAAGCTCCAGCCGTTTTCACTAGTGTCAATGCCTTCAGTTTCAATTGCCAGACGAGTCTTCCAGTCGTTGGCAAGACGATGTTCCAGAGCCTGTAATTGTGAGTTTTTCATATTGGATTGAGCTACCCCCCTCTTCAATGGCTGATGAGCGCTTTCAAACAACAACTCTTGTACATGTCTTACACTACCGAACAGTGGCAATGTATGTGTGAAGAACTCCAACAATCTGTGAAGGTTTGGTTTGTCCAAATGAGTGGAGGCAAAGCTGTTTGTGCGACACAGCTTATCTACTCGAGATAGGTAACGAAGTGCCATATTACGAATCTCCAGAAGTCTCTTGGTTCCTCCTTCTTCATTGTGTGTGTCTAATGACCTCTCACCATCTATCCTTGAGTCCGGAAAGTATTGCGTTCTGCTCACGAGAGAGGAAAACAGGTCGAGGAGGTCGAGAGCTTCATCGATAGTAGCACAGTTTCCGCTCTCTCTCTCGCCTGTGATTTTGTTCACGTACCAAGCACTCTTCATCGCCCGTGGTGCTATCAAGAGCAGGCAGTACATAGACGATATCGTCATTGAATGTAGCACATGCTTGTCATGGTTGATTAGGCTCTCCTGATATATGAGATAGCCATCCTTCAAAGCCATCTTGGCAATTGCCTCGGCATCTTTGCGTACATCTTTTGGTAGCAGTGTTATACAGAGATTCATGATGTCGCGACCAATCCCGAGGAAAAGATGATCGGGAGCCACAACGCATGAGCGATACGAATCGAAAACAGAAGGAACAACCGGTTTGCTACTGCCGAGTACACGAGGCACACGAGCGCGAACTTGTCGCAGTTTCTCAGAGAGTTGATGAAGTGCCTGCAAACTTGTCTCAAACGTATCTGCGTCATCCATTCCGAGGGCTTTCAACTCTTCCCTGGATAACTTGGATCTCCTCAATGCAGTAGCCCGGTTCTCATCTCTCGCGAAAGATGGATGGTCGGAATGGATGCGGGTTGTGTAACAATACTTGCTTCCTTGAAATCCAGACTTGTCGTACCTACCATAGCTGCATAAGTGACATGGAACATTGGAGCAGTGCCCTAGTAGGTCCAAAGTGTGGGACACTGCAGGATAGTCTCCAACGTACCCGACGACATCGAGAAAAAGAACAACCTTCTCTCCTTTTGCAGTGGTCATCTCAAATCCCTTTTCTGTCCCCTCAATGATATCATCAATAACTGCCGCCAGTACCTCGTTTGTAGATACCCCTGGAGGAGTTAGCCCGATAGGTCTGATGGCTCCTGCTCCATTGCGGTTCTCCGGAGCCATACCTATTGGCAGCATGTATACACCACCCATGCTTCCTTTCTTTCCAATGTACGGCGTAAATCCATCAGAGTACAGAAACATTCTATACACAACGTACTTTCTTCCATCTTCCAAACGTCCACTGCTTTCCGCATCGACGCGATGACCCTTGTTCATTGGATTATTATCGGCAGATACTCGTTTCACTACGGTTTTGTCAAACATCTGGTTGTAAACGCCCCTATTCGTTCCGGTGAGATTCGAAACATTTCTTTCAGAAGATACAACCAAGCTGGTGGCGTAGTCGTCATCACAGTTCTGTCTTCTCCACATCCTATACACAAGGAAGGGTGTTTGCGTTGGTTCTTCCGAATCTTCGGCGTCTGGCTGTCCTGGGAGTGCAAGTTCGACGACCATGTCACTGGGAAGGAATGCCCGAGATTCTGGTCTCTTCGTCTTCATCGTTTTGGTACGCTTTGATTTGGACTCCGCCTGCGGTTCTGTCCAGTTTGGCTCATCGTAAACAAAGAAGGAAGATACAACTGCATGAAATCTCATGTTCGTTGAGGACGTTACTGCAAACTGGGCTTGCATCAATCTGCCCTTCACCGCGTCACTTGTTTCGACCGTAATGTTAAGAAGGAGCCCTTTTCGCAGCTTCACTGTCACACCATCTTCGGTTGGAATCCGATAAACAGATAGACTGCCAGCCCTATCCTTGATTATTGGAGTGTCCTCAATATCCGAGAACCTCGGTATCTCGATTGACGGATCCATATCATGCCGTCTTCCTTGCACCATCTCCCGCAATTTTGCTGTCGAAAAGTCAAGTTTTGCCCAGTTGCTCGGTCTTACAATCATGGTTGGAGCGCTGTCCTGTGAGGTATACTTTCCAACGCCAGCCTTCGACCCAGACTTCGACAAATCCACAGTAAACATTTCTACATGACAAGGAACGAAGAAGTTGGATTTCGCAAATGGACGAACACGTCTCTTCAGAGTAGATGTACTTGGCAGTTTGAGAGTGAGCTGCCTTTCATTCGGTCTCCAGTTCCTAAAGTTGGCAAGTGTCTGATACGCAGTCTCGCTGAGACGCGTGCTCCCAGTTGCTGTTATCAGTGATGCAATATTTGTCCAGGTCAATCGAATTCCACCAGAAGCGCTTTCGAACATGCTGTCTATCAGCTCCTCAGACTCCTCAGCTTCGTAGGCATTGTCCTGCTCAACGCTCAATCCAATGTCTAATCCAGAAATTCCTTCGCTTTCTTCACAACGGATCGTGTTATTTCGTTCGGGGTGAGGACTTGATGGAAGTGCCTCCACACCGTCATGCATGACGCCTTGGTATTCTTGGAGGTCGCTTAAAAGCCCGTCTTTCAAAAGGGATGCGTAGGATTCTGACTGACCGTCTAGTAACATGAACCCATCTCCTGGACGTTTAGCTGGCTTTGTAGACAGTTGCCTACATGGCCTTGCTCTTTTTCGATTTCTTTCAAGCTGAGGTTCAGAAGAAGATGGTGCGTGCCCATCCGAAGTAGTCCCTTGTGATGCAACATCTTCGGAACGCTTTGCATAAGGTCCGCGTTTTTTAAGAACCCAACGACTGTTGCTTTGACGCCCCATCTGTGACAGTTTCGACCAGGTCCGCAACTAGAAGTGGGGCTGCAGTGAAGTTTGGCATGGACCTCGGCATTAACAAGATTTCAGCAAGCTTACTGCTCTACAGCCGAAAGAAGGTCTTTTGTTACATTTGGCGATGCATACGGTTGTGCCGTTAATATTAAAGCTTGGTTCAATGAATAGAAACGGTAAAAAGGATATGCTCCTACTCGCATTTTGATGTGATGCCGCATGCAAAAGCTCAATGAATGGCTGTCGTTAAGGACAGCCATGCTATACCGAATTCGGTAATTTCAAATTGAGATTTCAGTACGACACGTGCCCATGAACAGTTTGAAATATCTAGCTACCGGTTTTTTCTGAACACTGCATATATATATGCAGCAATATAGTTCCAGGACCAGATCCAACTCTCTGCACGCGCGTCGTCCGCAGTCTTGATCCACCATGCCTCCCGTTTTCTGACAGTTTCCTTTCTGCGAGTTGCGTGTTCGGTTGACATATCATCCACACAGTAAGTGAAGCTACTTCTCCCACAGTCTTGACCCACAACGCATCTGTTTCTCTAACAGTTTCCGTTCTGCGAGTTGCTTGTCTGTTTGAAATATCATCCGCAGTAAGTGACGCCACTTCTCCCACAGTTCTGACCCACCATGCATCCATTTTTCCAACAGTTTCCTTTCTGCGAGTTGCGTGTTTGGTTTAGATGTCATCCACAGTAAGTGACGCCACTTCTCCCATAGTTCTGACCCACCACGAATCCATTTTTCTAACAGTTTCCTATCTGCGAGTTGCGTGTTTGGTTGAGATATAATCCACAGTAAGTGACGCCACTTCTACCACAGTTCTGACCCACCACGCATCCATATTTTTAACAGGTTCCTTTCTGTGAGTTGCGTGTTTGGTTGAGATATAATCCACAGTAAGTGACGCCACTTCAACCACAGTCCTGACCCACCACGCATCCATTTTTCTAACAGTTTCCTTTCTGTGAGTTGCGTGTTTGGTTGAGATATAATCCACAGTAAGTGACGCCACTTCTACCACAGTCCTGACCCACCACGCATCCATTTTTCTAACAGTTTCCTTTCTGCGAGTTGCGTGTTTGGTTGAGATATCATCTGCAGTAAGTGACGCCACTTCTCCCATAGTCCTGACCCACCACGCTACCACAGTTCTGACCCACCACGAATCCATTTTTTAACAGGTTCCTTTCTGTGAGTTGCGTGTTTGGTTGAGATATAATCCACAGTAAGTGACGCTACTTCTACCACAGTCCTGACCCACCACGCATCCAATTTTCTAACAGTTTCCTTTCTGCGAGTTGCGTGTTTGGTTGAGATATCATCCACAGTAAGTGACGCCACTTCTACCACAGTCCTGACCCACCACGCAACCATTTTTCTAACAGTTTCCTTTCTGCGAGTTGCGTGTTTGGTTGAGATATCATCCATAGTAAGTGACGCCACTTCTGCCACAGTCATGACCCACCGCCCATCCCCGTTTCTGACAGTTTGCTTTCTGCCAATTGCGTGTTTGGTTGAAATCTCATGCGGAGACACGAGTGCGCTGTAGACGTTTGGTAAGTGAGCGCTTTCTCTAGGCCATGCCGTTGTGCGATTACCTACAAAGCTGTAACGTAAGTTCGCACATTCTCTAACACATTGAAAGTTTCGAAGAACTGTTCTGACCAAGCTTCACAGCGTTCCTTGTCTCACTGCAGGTCAACCCGCCCGTCTTCTAACTCAGGATCAGGTAAGCCATCAGTACACCCTCCTTGGTCTATCAGAATTCCAATCCACCATCATGACGTACTGTGACCGTAACTGACCTCTCTTGTTATGTTTCTTGGCGTTGATTATTGTATTTAACAGAAGGGCAATGAACCACTGCTGCGGTATTCCGGTATTTGGACGGGGTAGATGTAGTGTATGTAGCCGTAACAATACTCTTTGGTTGCTACAAATAAATGTGATGTGAACGCCGCTGGAACCGCTATCGGTTTCATCCTTCGGGTTGGGACCGTTTCTGGACCGGCGGGGTGATATCATCTTTGCAAGAAAGGTACTGGATTAACATTTCATTGACTGAGAGTAGGTCGGAGCATTACGTCTAGTGTTGCATTGGAGCTGCGAATGGAGACATATTTTCACTGCCCTGGAGCAGCAAAACATGGTCGTCGGTGGCTGCGCATATGCAGCGATGATCACCGTCTCATCATTGCATCAATGTAAAAGCGGTTGGCCCTGCGGGACCTGCCCGTGTACAGCGCCAGCCAGCCATCTACCGCCGCAGGCCAGGCAGAGACGCTGTACCATAACTATGCTGCTTTTCAGCCAATGGCTTTTGGCACTGCGAGACTTACCCGTGTGCAGCGCCAGCCAGTCATCTCCCGCCACAGGCCGGGCAGAGACGCTGTGCAATAACTCTGCTGCTTTTCAGCCAATGGCGTTTGGCACTGCCAGACTTACCTGTGTGCAGCGCCAGCCAGTCATCTACCGCCACAGGCCAGGCAGAGACGCTGTGCCATAACTACTCCGATTTTCAGCCAATGGCGTTATTGGTAAAAAATGTGCAAAATCGCGACATGAAATCAACAAGCGTTGCTACATTTATGACACATTTTTTGCTGGCCCGGACCAAAATATTTGCGCCGATTTTTTATTGCCTCCGATAGGCTGATTTGACCTTCCTGTGTTGTTCCAATGCGGCGGTTCGCGCGGCGTCAACTTCCAATGTACCTGGCCGAACGACGTGGCCCAGGTACTTGATCTTTTCGACGAAAAATTCGCACTTGCGAAGCTTGAGCTTCACACCTGCCTTTTTTAATACAGACAGTGTCTCGTCAACGTGGACGACGTGCTCCTCCTAGGATTTTCTGAAGATGATGATATCATCTAGATATACCAGACAGCATTTCCAGTGGAACGGAGAGAGCAGGATATCCATGGCTCTCTGAAATGTCGCTGGCGCGTTGGTAAGCCCGAAGGGCATTCTTGAAAAACGGTAGAGACCTGAGTGACACGAAAAAGCTGTCTTGTCGCGGTCCGCTTCCGGAATAGGCATCTGCCAATACCCTGAAATCGCGTCCAATGCGGAAAACACCTTGGTGTCTCCCAACGAGTCCAGACACTCATCCATGCGCGGCAAAGGGTACGTGTCCTTCACCGTTACCGCGTTTAACCTGCGGTAGTCTACGAAAAAGCGCATCGATCCATCCGGCTTGGGCACTAATAAAACGGGCGACGCCCATTCTGACTGCGCCGGCTCGATGACTGCTGCTTCTAACATCTTCTGTACTTCTGAGTCCTCGACCTCCCGAGCCTTTGGACCGGCTCGGTAGGGAGCTTGTGCAATTGGCCTTGTATCCGGGGCCAGTTCAATCCGGTGGACCGTGGTGATGATCTCACCGAGAGTCCCATCCCACATCCTTGAATACTTCTTCAACATCCGACGGAATCTTTCGCGCAGCCGGTCCGGCACGTGGCTCAGGTCGAGCTCCTTCACGTCCGGCGAGGGAGGCTCAATCCGCCACTCCGGCTTCGTAGTTGCCGTCGCGGAGAGCCCTTCCTCCCGTTCTCCCTGCTGGTCCTCGCGATCTTGTTCCGACGGTTCGCATCTTCTCTCGCCCATAGGCGGCGGGATAGAATTAGTAAATTTTTCCTCATCCCTTTCTTGAATTCCAAGTACCTCACCAATGGTGGTATGTCTCTTCTGATCTTTTGCACGGCGGTCCGCCGCTTGCCCGACAAACGTGTCTGCGGGTTCCGCAGGCGGTACGTCCTGTACGAAAGCAACTTCTTACAGAGGTGGTTGGTCGGATTTAATTCCTCCGACTCCTCCCATCGCGGTCCGCGCCGCGTCGCGATGTCTTCTGGCATCGCTTCCTTGTCTCTCCGCGAGGCGGACGAAGTGACTCCGCCTCTTTTGAAGCTCTTCTTATTTGACGAAATTCCATTCCCTTCTGTCGATCTTCGGTCGGAATTTCTGGAATGGTTCGACGAGCCGTCGCCACCATTTTCTTCTGAAACATTCGACTCCGAATTTGAGTCGCAATTTTCGCGGTCGTCACTACAGTGACTTTTCTTCTTCTTTCGGCCTTTGGTCGACTTGGGGCTCTTCCACTTGGAATCCCGGGTCCGGACTGACTTGTCCTTCTTCGTTGGACTGTCGATTTCTTTTCCGTCGGAGAGCGGTCCCGCGTCCAAACTTGGTTCGGCCCGGCCGGCAGCTTGGTCAAGGTCCTTGAGTCGCGGCGAAGCGCGGTAGAACCGGTCGTCGATGCTGTCTCTTGTCTTGGCCAGCGTTTCCAGGGCCTGATTCGCGTCTCGCCGCGCTTCTTTCGCGGCGAGCTTTACCGAATCCAGCACTTCCGGATCTCGGCCCGGGGACGCATCGGTACTTAAATTCTCAACGAGAACCACACGGGCTGTCAGCTCTTCAAGCGCAGCATGGAACTCGGATTTTAGCACTCCTGTTGCTTCTGAAAAATGCCCAGATGTTCGTCGAACTTGCCCTTCGTCTCCTGACGAATCTCCTCGCACAACTATTCGAACTTCTCTTCCAGCCATTTTTCTCAACGGCTGTCCCCGAAGGGGACGCTTCTGCAACTGGATCAGTAGCCGAATTTCCTTGGCTTCGTGTACGAGGTTCTCGCAGAATCCTCGACTCTCGAGCTGATCCAGCCCTTCTGACCCCAGGACCGACGTCCTTGAGTCGGCTTGATGCCATGGTCCGCTCTTAATAAACGAGACCTATCGAACTAATTTACCTATTTCCGTCTCCTGATTTCAGTTCCAGATTCTAGGTCGGGCTTCGTAGTTTCCAGATTCTAGGTCGGGAGGCCACTTATGTAGTGCAATGTGCCTGTCAGGCCGGAACCAGGGTCCAACGGTCCAGCGACAACACAACCAACAAACAACAATCAACAAGAGTTGCCGACGGCACAGCCCTACGGAGTGTCCGATTCTCCCTTTCCCTTTAAGTGGGTTTGCGGCCCACAGTAGCTCAAGTCCCTGATAGGGGGGGGCAAAAGAAAGAGGCCCGCCCAGGGACGAATGGTGGTAGAGTCTTGTACAGGCAGCTGCTCGGCGAGTTCGGGGCGGTGACTAGGAAGCCGTGCCCGATGGGTCGTAAATCCAATGTTCGCGGAGCGCCTGTTACACCTTATACCCTTTGTGGTATAGCTACCTTCGTCCCGACCACTCAGAACGAGGGGGGCTAGAGGTAAGGGAGCGCGCGACGCTGGGTAACCCACGCGAGCGCAAACCGTACGGAAGGACTCGAAAAGAGGGAAGGCTCACGTGGCCGGTGACGGGCAGCCGGTCGGTGTTGTTAGATCCGGACGGCCGGTCACGGGTTAGAAGCCTGAGACTTAGAGGTAAAACCGGACCGAGTTAGCAAAAAGCCGTAAAGGGAAGGGAGGCGAGTCTGCCCCCATTTACTGGAACGGGGCAGGTGCCCTCGGTCTTAACCCCTAAGTGAGACGCCAGGACACCTGTCCCGCTACAGTAGCTGTTACATACTGTATACCAGCTACTGCACTAAATTGGCTAATTTGTGCCATTAACCACTAATTGCTAATTACTTACCGGACGGGTCGCACACGTGTGCCCGTGGCCACAACCGGCGCCAACGGTTGTGTCACGTGTACGCCGTGGAGGTACTACTGTGCTCGCAGAGGGCGCGTGCACGATTACTACAGTAGTAACCGCCCGTCTCGACGGTTCTCATCTCCCACCGGGGGTCGCGGTGTGGAATTGTACCACACCCTTGATAAGGTCTTCGACGGGGGCGTGGCAACGCAGCCCGACGGGAATTAGCAAACAAGTAGCAGCGCTACACCTCCGCACTGCCCGATGGCAAAGTACCGACACCGGAACGGTCGCAACCTGTATCCGATGGAACCAACACTGTCCTGTATACACAACAGGACCTTCGAGGGAGACGTCGTCGCAACAGCCTCCGTCGGTGGACGTAAACAAGTAGCAGCGCTACACCCACGTGTCGCCCGATGGCCAAGACACCTACACCGGTGCGGTCGCAACCAAAGCCGATGGCATCAACAACAAACAAAAGAACCAACACAAGAGCCCGATGACTCCAGTCGTCACAATGCGGATTGCAATCAGGCACTGTGGAACCAACACAAGATAAGGGAATAGAAATAGAGATAGAAATAGAAAAGGATAGGTGAAATAAAGGAAAAGGAAAGGGAACCCCCGAGCGCAAAGGATAACGTAATCTGTGGTAAAAGGGAGCGTCTTGGGAAAGACGGACTTCGACCAAGGCGATATTCAACTCAGGCAACTCGGGTTACCTTTACTGACTTGGTGGTCAGAGGGCTAAGGTATATATCGCCCCGCCGGAGCCACTACAGTAGCTCCCGGCGCTAGATCCTAGATCTAATCTAGTGTCAGCAAAATTAATGCCAACTAATTAACTAAATAAAATAAAATAATTGATAATTGAAACTGTGCAATTATTCACACGTGTGTCCCCCAACCCGGACTACTTTTCATATCCAAATATTTTCCTTTCTTTTCACCCCCCTTTTCAGGTGCGTATTGCACTACAGATTAGATCAACAACAGGATCCCCTACTGTAGAGCTCGACGCTCTACAGTACAACCGCGCGTGTCCACGTCTATACCACGGGAACAAGGGACACGCGCATACACGTGCACACGTGTACCACGCGCGAACGAAGCACGCACGCACCACGGGTAATACGTGCACTATCAGCCTCGACATAGCTGGCAGTATTACAGTGCAGGCCGACCTGTACTACAGTAGCCCACTACAGTACCTCGGTAGTATAGTGTTATGATAGATTGTTTTGTATAATAATTATGGAGCGGACCGACGGCGGCAGGAGGAGGGCAAGCACGGACTTGTCCTCAACCGACCGCCAAGGCCAGCCCACCCAGCTTATTCTAACTACGCGCCTTCGCCTTCGCGCGCGTTAGGAGGAAGGGAGCGGGTAGGGGACACACGCGTGCGCGAGCGAGACCAGATCCGCCTCCGCCCGTCAGCGCTGGTACGTTACCCAGCGCTGCTCCGGGGCGTCGAGGCGTAGATCAGCCCGCGCGTACGCTCGTCCCCGACCTTCCCGCTCTACCACACCGCTACCAGGGCCCGCTTCCCTGCCTCGTTAGCTGGGGCTTCACCCGTCTTCCTGTTCTGACGGGGTCTACAGGTCGAACTGCGCATACACCTCTAGTCGTCTGGGGGTGTTTATGCTACAGTTTGGCATTCGCACTTTGAAAGTCACAGGCTTACACGAGTATGTCTCACAGACATGACATGCCTTGCGAATGTCTTCTAAAATTGCTTTGGTATTTTTACAGAGCTTCTCATGAGACGCCCGACGAAGCAGATTGAGTAATTTTCCGATGGAAGGGTGCATGAATTGATTATACAATTTCCGGAGAGTCTCTGTTGAGTAGTGTATGAACTCGGTTTTATCCCATTCGATATATATGTGCGCGTTTTTTCTTACACAGTCCCTGAGCCATCCGTCGTAGACAGACTGCAATTTGTTTCGCACAATTAATATGTTCCATCCGAGATAATCTAGAACATCCGGGCCAATCAAAAATGGGATATTTGGCTTATTCACGTGCGTTTTAACTTGTACTGGTCCATGGGGCGTTGTAATGATTAAGAATACAACTCCTAGAGAGGGCGATACGTGATATCCGAAAATAAAGTTTGCTGGTTCTCGCCAAGGTTTGAGAGTGACGCCATATTTCTTCTCATAAAGGAGCTGCTGAGAGAAACCGACAACGGTACGATATGCTCCGGTATCTACACATGCGCCTTCAAACTGCTGTACTGTAGTGTTCCTGAGAGTTAGGGCGTAAACATTCTGTGTAGAAACTCGAAAGCCTTTTACGGGATCTCCAATTACTGGAAACTTGTCTAGTTCCTTTGGCAGTTTGACGCCAGACAGAAGGCCATGTTTTATGATCTGTCTGGCACTTGAAAATTCGCCTGAGCCAATTCGTCCTCTCCACCAAAATTAATTCCAAGTGCTGGGTCCCTTACGCTTTCTGTGCTGACGTGGGGCTCTTGTTTAAGTTTGAGATTGGACAGGAGAAGTGTTTCAAAAGATTGGGGTTGTCCTCGCGAATGCTCTCTTCACTGTTGCTGCAGCTGAAATATTCTTCTTCATCAACGACAAGCTCATACAGTACCTGTGCAGCTGCTGTGATGGGACTTCCTCCAATTTCTCTCATCCTAGATCTCGCGGCTTCACCAAAGTTTTCTCCACTCAGTTCCCTGCAGTCGCTTCTATAATGTCCGAATCTCCTGCATTTAAAACACAGTACTTTGGTCATGTCCCTTTTTCGATCTCCATCACTTTTCGCGAAAACCGGTCCGCTTGTCGATTGAGCAGTTCTCATATTGGGAGAACGAACGGGGGCACGAAATGGCTGCATACTCCCGAAGCGAATATTCATGACTCCTTGCTTCGAGTGTGCGTATTGCGCGCCATATCCAATAAACCTTGAGCTCTGAGCCGTTCGCAAATCGTCAGATGACTCAGGGTCATTGCTCCACGCCTTACTTCGTTTTCCCAAATAACCAGAGATGCTGACTGTTGTGGATTCAGGCTATCTGCCTTGTTGCCTCTCCCCTGTGTAATTCTTTGTTGACCTCACTTGATGTAGTCGGTGCCCCGCAATACTGTGATCATACTATAATTGCGTGGCTAATAGCAATAATTACCTGTCCGTCCATGTGCATCTATGTGAGTCAAGACATAGCTACCTTGTCCACTGCATTGGTTCACTTCCCTTTTGTGTACCTCGATACACTTTTCTATAAGTACCGTAGGAGAACGCGGAAATGGATGAGGCGACACCGATTTGATCCATCTCATTCGATACATTAAAGGTCACGATCGACCCAAAAAAGAGAGAACTACCAGGAGCACACTCTCACCTTGGTAAGAATTTTCTACTTCGACCTATCGATTATTGTCTACTCCCTTTTGTCAGCCGACATCCGTGGTGAAACACGCAACACTGACTTCGAAGTGATCCATTATCACAGGGATGCTGGAAGGGAGCTCGCGGTAGACTAACAGCCTGCACTTCCACGCCGGTGGGGCAGATCAGCGTCAATTGCGAGCGGGAAGTCCTTCCGGTCTGGAAGGGCGCTGGAAGCTAAGCTTCCAGTTTGAAATCTTTACTGTCGGTTGTATTTGCGTTTTTCTGTAGTGTTTGTTGCTCCTCATCTCTGGTGGAGCTACAATTCTATTACTAAGTACGAGTCTGAGTGTAAAGTTTGTGCTCATGGTGAGGGGATTCCTCCTTACATTATGCAGTATTCACCTGTCCCGTTCTGATGCAATCCGGAGTTGCACGTCTTTCTTGGTTTCCTGCTACAGTGAATCCTCGCTAACTGCATGCTCGATTTGTGCATATTCTCGATATCTCCATGCGTTCGTCAGCTACCAGCTGCGGAGTCGCGAATCCAGCTTGCGTATGACACTGGACTGCATACCGCATAACTGCATCAAGAAAGTGATCCTTAGTCATATCGAACCCTCATACAGAGGCAACCTATGAAACAAATAAAAACGTATGACAACAAATATGCAGTGATTCGCCATCGCCGTCGGCACTGCAAATTCAACACCGGCGGCGGACTGCAAAGTCAACACCAGCGGCGGCACGCAGAATTTAGGCCGTAGGACAGAGGCATTAGGCTACAGTCCAACTTCACTATACTGTGAAACATCGCAACACCATGGTTTATAGGCACACGCTCTCCCAGTTGCATCACAACCGTCCTCAACCACCAAACCGAAACAACATAGACTCCCATACACGACTCACCTCACTCACAGTCGTCCAGAAACAGAAAGTAATGGACGAGCGAGTGCGTCGAATTTCTGCAGGTGAATCATTTCACCAAGAAGCGCTCGCACAGTGGGCCTACGACAAATTCCACCTCCTCCGTAAGCCGAACCAATCTACCATCTCTCGCATCATCAAAAATGCAACTCGCCCGTCCCTCTTTCCTTCAGCAATCCACAAGCGCTACACTTATGGAAATTGTAGAGAGTTGGAGGCAGCATTGCATTCCTGGATCAATGCTCAATTTCGCGCACGGCGCTGTGTGAATGGAAGTTTAATTATTGCGAAGGCAAGGAGGTTACAGCATCTCATGAACTTGTCCCTTCCGCCGCAGAAACAAACCAAGCTTATTGTAGTATAACGACGGACGCGCGCGCGGGGAGATTATTAACAGTGCGGCCGTGCACGGTGGACACGTGGGCGGGTGTGCCCACGTGTAGGGAGCGCGCGTGTGGCGAGCGGTCGTAATCTGGCGTACGTGTACAGTAGTGCACGTATCGGCCAAGCGGTAGTCTACCAGTATGACGCGTGTACGCTAGCACACGTGGCATCCGTGCGGTAGTCTGTAAGCAGCGCGTGTGTACAGTAGTACACACGTGTAGCCGCAGCGTCCGCGCGGTAATTAGAAATTGAGGCCCTAGTTCTTTAATGGCGTACAGTATCTGGTACGCACTAGGCGGCAGGTACTGTATACTGGGACAGGTGTCCGAGGCGTTCCTCTGAGGGGTTAAGACCTGACACCCGTCCCCACCAGTAAACTGGGGCAAGCTCGCCCCCGTCCCTTTCGTGCCTATATACGTCCGTTTCGGTTGTCTATCGCGCGCGATGGCTTCTAACCCGTTACCGGTCGCTCCCGTTCACGCACCACGGGGCGACTGCGCGTAACCGGCCAGTGAGCCACTCCCTTTTCGCGAGCTCGTCCGATCGGTTCAATTAGCGCGTCGCGTCCACGCCGCGTGCTCCCTCGCTAAAGCCTCCGCCTCTCACCCAACCCAGGGCGGAGAGGAGTTATACCACATTTGGTACTCTTGTGGAGGGGATAACTCTCGAGGTTGAGCCGCACGCGTGGTCGCTCGATCGCACGCAGAACCGTACGGACGGAAAAGGTTGAGAAATCACCGCGTCGATCGCGAAGCGTATTCGACGATGAACCGACCGGATCAAGGGGGAGACTCCGCCTCCGGGCATCTGAGCACCCGCAGTGGCAGTGGCGCACCGCGCCCCCTGGTGTGGAACCCGGAAGCCCTGCTGCGACCGCCACCGCGACCGGGCCGCACGCGAGCGACCGCATCGGATGTTACGCCGGCCGTGTCGGCAGGCACTGAGAATCGCGTCCAATGGATGGTCGACGCGATTCAGCCGCGCATCCAGGCCTGGGTCGAGGAGTTCCTCGCGACAGAGCTCCCCCAGGTAGCGCGCGTATGCCTCGACCGAACGGTGCCCGCGCTCGTGGACGCGCACGTACGCAGCGCGATACCACCGCTTTTGGACGAACTTCTACCCGCTCAAGTCCAATGCGAGGTGGTGACCGCGCTCACCACTGTGGATGAAGAATCCCCGTCCGGCACGGCTCTAAAGGGAGCGATCAGCTCCGCCGTGGCCAATCGTCTGGCCACGACCTTCGCCGGAGCAGGAGTCGAAGCACGCGAGCAGCGCGACTCAACCGCTCCGGATTCTACGCTAACGCACGCTGAACCGATCGGCGCCGCACCCGGGATCGGTACAATGGCCCCTCACCCGGAGGGTAAGACCATTTACCTCCCACCAATTTATGGTGCTACAGGAGGGCCCACAGAAAATGGCCCTCCCGTACTCGCCGATACGGCTGGCCCCCGCGGGACAGAAAACCGCCTGGGGCGCTTCGCGACAGAAAAGCGACAGCCGTATCGGTCGAGCAGAAGAAGCGCACCCGGCGCTCAAGGCTACACCTCGGAGGGTACAGAAAACCCCTCCGAGGAAGAAGACACAAGATGTCGCCACAGGGCGACGCGCAAGAACCGCGACGGACGCTACGCGCGATACCGCGATGCCGGAGGAGGTGGATACCCCTCCGATGACGAGGACACCGAGTCGGACGAATCGCGCAGAAGCGACCGTAGAGGCCGCAATGCGCGCGACCGACGTCGGTTCCGGCGAAAACACTCCGATCCGGAGGGCTACAGTAGCCCCGGCGGAGAAGGAGACCGCCACCGCAGGGGCAGAGACCGCTGGTCTGCCCCGAGGCGGGATCCGAAACGGTTGCCGGTGATCAGACCGCTGAACGACCTGTTCACCAAGGCCGTCGCCTACCGCACGTATAGGCTGGAAAATCGCAACGCGCGCTACGACGCGAGTACCGCGCGGCGAGTTAACCGTTATCGGAAGAAGTTGGACGTCCCGCTGAAAACCCACACGCTCGGTGGTCAAGATCCAATCGCGGTGCTAGGATTTTTCGCGACGCACCCGGGCGTGGAGTACCAAGCGGTGGCATGCTACGCGCAAGCGATAGGCGAGACGCACCGCTCTGCTCGAAGACAGGCGACCTCGCTCGCGTCGCTTCAAGCACCGTCCGATTCGGTGAGAAGATTCACGCGCAACGCGCGGACAAGGCCTGTGCTGTCGTTCGAGTCCCTATCTGAACTCCCGACAGTGCGCGGAACCGAAACGGAGGAGATACTGGCGGTGACGGACCAGTCGGCGACGCCGAGCTCGCTTAGCTCGTCGCCGACTAGCTACCATCCGTCACCTGCCTCGTCCCCGGCGGGCGCACCGACGGCGCCCGCCCAACACGGTGATGCGCGCGCACATCCGTACGGAAGGCCAGTTCAGAACCAGCGGGTCCGGTTCTCCAACCAACGATTACCTGGACCCCCGCCGTGTCGGTTCTGTCTGGACCTGACTCACCGACAGGAGTAATGTCCTGTGGTGGCGGATAGCGCGCTGCGTTCGAAGCTTTTGCAGGCCCGCGAGGCCAATTACCAAAAGCTTCGGATCCGTCAAGGTCTCCGCCCAGGCTCGCCGTTCTAGCGTCAACCGCCGACCGCGTGGCGAAATTCGCGTGCGCAGGCTCCCACGGGCATCAACGTGGTCAAGCCGCGCGAGACCGTCCAATCGGAAGAACCCGCCCTACCGCTGACGGACGAGGGGCCCGAGGACCTTGGGTTGACGGGGGAAGCCGGGGAGGACGCGTAGAGGCGTCGACGATCCTCCCCGTGCCAAGCCTCAATAAACAAGGCACCCCGTTGACCGCTTCGGTACGCGCGCAATCGCAGAGCCGAACGGACGAAGCGGCAATTTGCTTCTTCAAGAAGCAGAATTATAAGGTCACCGCAACGGTCGGACAACGACGCGCGATGATGCGTGCCATCACGCCGGTTCTAGATTCGGGCGCCGGCCCGAATCTAATCCACCTACGCTGTGTGGCAGAACCGTGGCGCGCTGCCATCCAGTCCGCGCGGAGCCCGCCGCTCATCGACGCTTCGAGTAAGTCGATGAAGGCCCTTGGCGAGCTCAAACTGTACGTCCGGATTGGTGAGTTCGTCGCGCGCGTACCGTTCTTGGTCGTCACCAACCTTGCGGTGGACTGTATCATCGGAACCACGTTCCTGGATCGCCACGTGAAGGCGATCCTGCCACCGCAGAGGAAGGTGCTGTTCCATCATGCGCCGTCCGTAGCGTTGACGGGAGTCACACCCTCGAGACACGACCGCAAGATGGCCTCGAGGGGACCGTCACAGCAGCTCCCGCAGGAGGAAAATTCGGCCGACCGGAAGCGCGCGCAGTTCCCGACGAACGTACCGTCACGGAAAATTCGCGTGGTCAAGGGGGTCACGATACCCCCGATGACCCAAGCGATGGTACGCGTCGCAACACCGGTTGGGGGGCTTTGCTTCCTGCAAAACCACCCCAAAGCGGCGCATAATAATTTATGCCTGATGGCCCAGGGGGTCATGGACCTCTTCCGGGGCGAGCCGTTTACGGTGCTCGTTAGCAACTTCGGAAACGGTGCGGTCCACGTCCCCAAGCATACCGTTGTCGGTCTCGCGTTGCCATCCCCCACACACATCCTGACACTTGGCGTAGCGGCCCCCGGAGAGGCCGACGCTAAGGAAGGGGGAGGGAACAAAAATAATTCCTCGACCGCTACGGAGGAACAAGCGCAATGCAAACAACCAGTTACGGACGATGGCAGAAAAAAATCCTCCACCGCTACGGAAAGATACGCGCGTCGCAAAGAATCCGCTACGGGAGGAGGCGCGCGACGCGAAAAACCGGAAACGGACGACGCCCACAGTGGCAATCCCGCTAACGCGGATGAGCGGACCGATACGGACGCGGAGAAGACCCGCTCGTGGGAAGAAGACGTCCATATTTGTGCAGAAGACAGCACCGTCCGATTTAATTCTCCCCGGTACTGTACTGCAGGACGCAAGGACCCATCGAGAGGACCCACGGACCCCGGTGAAGTACAAGCGCGCTACGCTGCGCAAGCTTCGCGACGCGCTCGACCGTGCTCGGACGAAATTAACCGCATCGCAAAAGCGGTACAAGGACGATTTTGACAAGAAGGTCCGCTTCCGTCCGGTCGTTGTGGCGGGCGATTTTGTCTACGTTGATCGCCCGCCCCGCCCGTTGACAAGCGTCGAGCGACGCACGCGTGCGCAAGGTACGGCCGGAACGGACGAGCTCTCTGTCAAACTACTACCGAAGACAGAGGGTCCGTTTCGCGTGCACTCCGCTACGGACACCACGGTCCTCATCGAGCAGGACGGCGTGGAAAATCGCGTGAGCATCGACCGCGTTACGAAGATGCCGCGCGGGCCGGGGGATACCGTCACCCGGCCACATCGACTGAATCGGACGCACAAGCTGCAACGCCAAGAGCGGAGTACGTCGTTGACCGCATTGTCGGACACCGTACTACGCGCGGCGGGATCCACTACAAGGTCCGGTGGTATGGATATACCGCTTCGGACGACACCTACGAGCCCGCCGATGGGCTTCCGCAGCAGTTTATCGACCGGTATTGGCGCTCGCGCCAACAAGGATCAAGCGTGCATGCGTAGCGCAAGTTTCGGCCGCTCTCGGTAGCACCGCTCGGAAGCTCGCTCGCGCAAAAGTCTCTGGAGAAAACAAGCCGCGCACGTGCTATGCAGCCCCGGCAGCCAGCCGCGTGTGACTGCTCACCGCGAGGCAGTCCGTAACGGATGGATCCCGCGCAAATGGACGCAGATTCTTCCAAAATTGGCCAACCCTCCGGGAGGGTGGTCCACAATCGGAATTTCTCCCAAGCGTCCACGCGGATAGCTATCAGCCACGCCTGGCCGCACCGCTCGGATAATCGCGCTCGCACGCGCCTATGGAAATGGAGAACTGTACCGGGAACCGGTACTTTGTATTGAGATGTATCGCGTTCGCCGACTTTTTAATGTAGTCGCGATTTGGGCTACGTTTTTCCCTCCCACGCTGCGGGAAAAAATCGTAGCCCGTTTCTGACAACGGCATCGCTCTCCTGGGAGCATTCCGCGTCCGGTAGTGTCGCCTCGGGAAAACGGCATTCGTACATATTTGGAAACCAAATCGGTTTCCTCCCGTTTCGTTCGGTTTCTTTTGGTTTCTTTCAGTTTCCAAATGACGCTTTGGGAGACCAGTCGCAGAAAAAGAACATTCCGATCGGTTGATGCGCGTGAATCGCTGCGAGCGCACGAGGGAAGTTCTGGCGCACGTATCCGTGCCCTTCTGTGGCCGACTTCGGCCGCAAAGGACCGAAAACAAGGGCGGATTTATGAAAATTGGCCAGCCCTTCGGGGCAGGAGTGCGAAGACGGGGATTCTCATCCCAAACCGACCGTACGGAACTTGCGCGCGCTGTTGTCGAAGCGCGCTGGTGTGCTGGGGCGGTGAAGAACCGCCCGGGCGACAGTGTCGGCCCCCGTCCAGCCCGGCGGGGGCGGCGGCGAGGACTTTGGGTCGCGCACTGTACGCCGTGGGCACGCGCACCGCATCGGAAGAATTAATCCGCGCGAACGCGGGCTCGGCCAACTCGGTGGCCCGCGGAGCCTCGCCGCGTTGGCTTCGCCACGGGTGTACCGCATGGGCCGATCGGCTCGACGCCGGAGCCCGACCAGGGCTCGACGGCGGACCGTATGGGCGCGCGGCGCTGACTTCATCGTGACCGTCCGTTCTCGGTCTCCGGAGGAGGTACTGTACGGAAAAGTCGCCGCGGGTGGAGGAGTTGGGAATTTCGGGGGAGTGTTAGGAGGGAGTCAGGGGTTTCGGAGCGTCTCGCAGGAGGGAAATTGGAAGACGCGCTTACCGATTCGGACGGGACAGCTGGCGGATCGACCGCCAGCTCGGAGTCGAGGCGGGAGAAAAGCCCGCCCGCACGCACGCGCTTCGGTCTTCGCATCGCGCGCGGAGGAAAACAGAGAAACCGGAACGGAATCGCGTGGTCGGATGGGTGGTCGCTACGGGGACGTAGCGAAAGCTAAGGAAGGGGGTCTGTAGTATAACGACGGACGCGAGCGCGGGGAGATTATTAACAGTGTGGCCGTGCACGGTGGACACGTGGGCGGGTGTGCCCACGTGTAGGGAGCGCGCGCGTGGCGAGCGGTCGTAATCTGGCGTACGTGTACAGTAGTGCACGTGTCGGCCAAGCGGTAGTCTACCAGTATGACGCGTGTACGCTAGCACACGTGGCATCCGTGCGGTAGTCTGTAAGCAGCGCGTGTGTACAGTAGTACACACGTGTAGCCGCAGCGTCCGCGCGGTAATTAGGAATTGAGGCCCTAGTTTTTTAATGGCGTACAGTATCTGGTACGCACTAGGCGGCAGGTACTGTAAACTGGGACAGGTGTCCGAGGCGTTCCTCTGAGGGGTTAAGACCTGACACCCGTCCCCACCAGTAAACTGGGGCAAGCTCGCCCCCGTCCCTTTCGTGCCTATATACGTCCGTTTCGGTTGTCTATCGCGCGCGATGGCTTCTAACCCGTTACCGGTCGCTCCCGTTCACGCACCACGGGGCGACTGCGCGTAACCGGCCAGTGAGCCACTCCCTTTTCGCGAGCTCGTCCGATCGGTTCAATTAGCGCGTCGCGTCCACGTCGCGTGCTCCCTCGCTAAAGCCTCCGCCTCTCACCCAACCCAAGGCGGAGAGGAGTTATACCACACTTATGTTTAGCTCAGGCTGGTTGACCCGTTTCCAGAAAAGGTCGAACCTTAAATCCATCAAGTCTCATGGCGAATCGGGAGATGCAGACCAGGCTGCAATTGATCGTCAAATGCCCTTGCTACGCAGTACAATTCAGTTTTATAAACACTGTGATGTTTTCAATGCAAACGAGTTTGACCACTTCTATCGCATGGCACCAGATCGCCCGATAGCGAGTGAAAGGTTACCTGGTCGAAAATGCGAGAAGGTCCGCTTGACTTACCTGGCATGCTGTAACGCGGATGGATCGGAGCGCCTTCCGTTGTTGTGTATTGGAAAAGCAAAGAAGCCTCGGTGTTTTAAGAAACAGGAAGGACAGCAGCTGCGGTTTTGACTATCACGCAAATGAAAAAGCGTGGATGACGAGCGCTTTTTTTGCATGGATTCTACGTTTTTCTTCATAAATTTCTCGTTCCAGTCCATCCCGAAAAGTGTTACTTCTACTCGACAATTGTTCAGCTCATGGTGCCACTACTCGATAACGTTGAGGTTGTTTTTTTGCCGCCGAACACTACGTCTAAACTGCAACCGTTAGACGCAGGCATTATCGCTGCACTGAAGGTACGATATCGGAAGTGGCAGTACGAGAGACCGCTGGATTATATGGATGCTAAGGTGAAGAATATATATAATGTCGATCAGTGGACTTCTATGAAGGCGATGAGACGAATGTGGGACGACATTCCAGCCTCAGTTTTGAAGAACTGCTGGCATCACACGGGTTTAGTGATGGGAACTGAAGAGGTGCAAAGAGTTGAAGATAGTACAGTGGCAGAGGTATTGGCTGCAATGTCCGAACTCGTCGCACCTCGGACACAGATGAATATTGATTTTATAACAAATCCTGAGGGTGAGAACAATGTTTTAGAGGAAGCCGATGACACAACTCTTGTGTCGGGGGCAGTGGCGGCGATGACAGAAGGGGAAGTTGAGAGCGAGGAAAGTGATGCAGAGACTGCATCTTACTTGGAGGGGGTCGGATATGAAGAGCGCTTGAGGTGTATTGTTGTAGTGCGCCACCTTCTTGAGAGCGCGGACTTTGCAGACCCGCTAGTCTTGGGCTCTCTGCGCACCTTGCAGCGTGATGTAAAACTCCAGCAGGCCAAGTCAGCACGGCAGACCCGCATATCTGAATGTTTTGAATAAAAATGAGGCGTTTACTGATGTTCCATAGATGCCCTATATATGGACATTTTCGACAAGTGCATATGTTCGCCAACTGCATACGAAAGTCGTCCACTTTTCATATGCAGTTAGCGAGGATTCACTGTACAATGGTGACTACCTCCTCTCCTACAGTACTACCTCATCTTTCTTCATTCCGCAGGTACAGTAACTACCTCTCTTACAGTATTACCTCATCTTTCTTGATTCCGCATAAATGATTCAGATATCTTAACAGGAGGGGGGGCGGGCTCCTGTAGCATCAAGATACATTGAAAGTCATGTGTAGAGGAGGCGAAGTGGATACGCGCGTCCTCCGGCTCGCTTAGTGTCACCAACAATATCTTCCTGTTTTCGTACTCTCCCTTTGTCCCGAATTGTGCGCTGACGGAAAAACAGATGAAGCCCTCGGAACGCAAGGACCAGGTCGTTGCTGCTACGGATCTTGAAGAGCGTAGAAAGACGTAGTTATCAGGTATCTCCGCCCTCTGCCTCGCTGCAAAGTCCCGGAAATGTTGAGATATGTGCTCTTATGCCATAATGGCATTCAGCTTTGCGCCACTGTGCACTGTATCTTGATTTGTCTATGCAGGTTATTTATGTGTAATATTTTCTATCTGCTGGGTAAGCAAATGCGCTTTCGAGGACCACTGGCGAGGACCGCACCTGGCTTGTTCAGGTACACCGTATCGAAACTATTTGCACCTTATTGTGTGTTTCTACGTTCCACCCGTGTACTGTGGCCGAGGGACTGCAACTAGTGCAGTAGTAGAGACTTTAGTGAACTCCACCGTCGAGACTAGCTAACGTCTACAGTATATATAGCTTACGGGATTACGTTGCTGAAGTAAAATTGGTATCCACCTATTCATTGAACTCTTCATTGTTCCCTTGTGTCTAACAACCAACTGACCCTTGCTGCATCACTGCGCAAGTGGTTATGGGCCCAGGTGGGTCAGAGTCAAACATTTCGTATCTACGCTCAACAGTTCACTCTTTGAGTAAGGAGTGTCAACTGCAACAATGAAGACAGTCGTAGAATTCATAATTTTCATGGAAATCCTGGTGATGATTTCCTACTTTGGCTGGTACGCACAGAGGCTGCGTTGGAAGCCAAAGGTGTCATATCTGTTGTGACGACAGATACTGTTGGGCAAGACGCAGTGCCCCTCTCCGCTGATGTTATTAAAGCTGTCGCCACTGCAAGGGCGACCATAATTCAGGGACTCGGTGATAAGCCTCTACGGCTTTGCATGGCGGACAAGGACAACCCTTTCAGAATGTCCAATCGTTTGAAAGAGAGGTACGCCGTCACGAACACTGTAACTAGGGTACAGTTGCAGACCAAACTTGCCAGGATGTCCTACCGAGGACAAGCAAAGCCCGACTTTGTAGATGAGTTCGAAGAAATCTACAACCGACTTGCCGCAATGGGGAACGTTGTACCGGAAGATATGCAAGTGGCAACTCTCCTAGCCTCTTTCGGTGATAAAAACCGATCCTCTTATGGACATGTGGTGGCTAATTTGCAGTCGGTAGATGGCATTAGCTGGGAGTCTGCGACAGCTCGCATTCTCCAAGAGTATGAGGAGAAAGTGTGGGCTTCCTCGCGTCAAAGACCTACGAGAGGCCCCGAGGATATTACAAGGGCGTTGATAGCCAACCATCATGGCCGTCGACCAAGCGGTTCCGGCTACAGTAGAAAGCATTTCAAGAAGAACGATCGCCGTCAATGCTTCGAATGTAACGAGATTGGCCACATTGCCAAATACTGTACACGACGCAAAGGAGATCGAGATGGTGGGTCTGCAAATCATGCAATAATGCTAATGGGTAGAGTTCAAACTGATACGTCTATTACTACCCCCGCACTTATTGCTCATACAGACAAGTCAAGAAACGAGGAGATTCTGCTTGACTCAGGGGCATCTCATCACATGGTAAAGCATAGCTCATGGCTTTCCGGGCTGATACCTACAGCTCCAAGAGAAAGTGTCCTTGGTAATGGCGCGGTGGTAACAGCGCACGAAAAGGGAACTCTGAGGCTGAAACCTACACGGCCAGCGCGACTTCAGCCGTCAGGAGAATCCATATCGTTAAGAAACGTCCTTCATGTTCCGGATCTGAGTGCCAACCTCGTCTCCTGTTCTGCCCTCTGTAAGGAAGGGTACACTATCAATTTTGAGAAAGGCCGTTGTACCGCTCTATTGTCTGGGGTCAAGATCTTTGAGAGGACAGAAAATGGAGGCATCTTTACAGTTTGTGCAAGTGTGCTACACCCGGTAACTGTTGTAGCTATGGCTGCGAAAACCGAAGCTGAGAAACTATGGCACAGTCGCTTGGGACATGCTAACATGGAGAGCATCAGGCAGTTGTCTCGGAGGGATCTAGTTACTGGCTTGGATCTCCGAGATGCAAAGCGTTCCGCTCAGGACTGCGAGGGTTGCATTCAGGGGAAGCAGCACAAGTGTGTAATGCGCTCAAAGCCGTTTCGCGCAACTAAGACGGGGCAAGTAATTCACAGCGACGTCTGTGGTCCGATGTCAGTGGACTCCATCGGAGGCTCACGATACTTCGTGACTTTCATTGATGAATTTTCAGGTTTCATCACCGTTGTTCCGATCGCGAAGAAGATCGAAGTTGCAGATGCTTTTAAGAGGTATCACCGCTGGTTAGAACGCATGTATGATTGCCGAATTAAGACATTGCATTGCGATGGAGGTGGTGAATATATTTCTCTAATGGAATACCTCACCTTGGAAGGTATTGAGTTCGATTCTACTCCTCCCTACAGTCCAGAGCTAAACGGTATGGCTGAACGTTGTAACCGTACTCTTGTGGAGTCTGCTATGTCGATGCTTACAGTAGCGAAGGTGCCTCGAGCATTCTGGGCAGAAGCTATCGTGCATGCGGCTGATATTCGAAACCGCTTTATGTGCCCTCGAATCAACACTAAGACCTCCTATGAGTTGATGACGAGAGTCAAGCCGCGAGTGGACCACATTCGGGTGTTTGGTAGCCTCACATGGGCTCATGTACCGAAGCAGAAAAGGAAGAAGCTCGATTCCAAAAGCAAGCAAGGCGTTCTTATAGGATGCTTTGAGAATAATCTTTACAAAATCTGGATTAGAGATTCTCAGAAGCCCATAGTATCTCGCCATGTTTATATCTTGGAAAATAATTTCCCGTCAGATGAGTGGTATTCAGCTGTAAGTGATGATCCTTTTAGTGACGAGAAGGGGATTGAGCAGTCCGTAGCTCCGCATCTTGACCTCCTGCGGGGAGACAGTAACTCCAACCCGCCGTCTCCACCAGATTCTGTCCCTGTGAGACATAACAATGAGAACGCGGAAGAGCGCGGGGAGAAAAATTCTGTTGACGCACTTACATACATCCCATCGGTCTCATCTACGCATGAGGGTCCTCAGGCTCAATTGGAACAGACGAAGCCTTCACAGGAAAATCAAGAAGCCCATGAATCTAGCTCCGCTGAAGACAACCGCAGATATCCACAGAGGGAACGACAACGGGTACAATTATTCGATCCGAGTTTCGCCAATGTTGCGGTAGGAAAAGGCGACCCTACTTCTCTTGAGGAAGCCCTCAGTTCCAACGAATCAGAGGGTTGGAGGACAGCAATTAAGGATGAGCTACAATCTTTGAAAGAGCATCAGACCTGGACAGTGCAACGTTTACCAGAAGGGGCTAAAGCGATTCCAACCCGCTTCGTTTTTAGAAGAAAGATGTTACAGGATGGCACAGTTGGCCGGTAAAAGGCAAGGCTTGTGGTCAAAGGTTTCTTACAGGGATATATTGACCACACTTACGCTCCAGTTGTGGACTTCGCTACGATTCGCTGCGCTCTATCTACTGCAGTGTCCAGAGGCTACGCAATAATTCAGCTGGATGTTCGAACGGCCTTCTTGCACGGGGATATTGACTCAGATGTTTACATAAGTCCTCCCAAAGGCCTCAATGTAACACTACAAGAAGGACAAGCATTCAAGTTGCATAAGGAGCTGTATGGACTGAAGCAGGTCCCGAGGCTGTGGTATGACAAGTGGAATTCAGTAATGCGAAAGCTGGGATTTAACGCTCTTGTGGCAGACAGTTGTGTTTATCGAAAGGGAAATGTGTGGATTTTGCTGTACGTTGATGATGTGATTCTGATGGGACCTGAGGAGACAGATCTGGATAAAGTCAGGAGGAGACTTTCTGGGGAACTAGATGTCACGTGTCTCGGCACACTTGGAAGTTTCCTGGGCGTACAGTTTTCAAGGGATGGCGCTGGGGCCTGGATTGGCCAGAGTCAGTTCGTTGAATCTATCCTTGAACGATTTGGCATGACAGAATGTAAGCCCGTAAGCACTCCCGCTCTTACAGAATCTCACAATATCCTCACCGAACCTGTTGATCAACGCCATTATCAAGAACTGGTAGGCTCTCTCCTGTTTCTCTCTACGAGAACAAGACCCGACATCTCTGCTGCTGTCAACCTTTTATGCAGGCACTGCTCAAGCCCTACAAAAGGGAATTTGATCGCTGCAAAAAGAGTCCTCAGATATCTACAAGGGACTAAACACTTTGCACTTCAACTCGTAATTGGAAAGGAACAGCTTATTGGATATTCTGATTCCGACTGGGGAGGTGATAGTTCTGATCGGAAATCTACTTCTGGCAGTCTGCTACAATTCGCAGGATCATCTATTTGGTGGACATGTTCTAAGCAGAAGATTGTGGCGCTCTCCACAACTGGAGCAGAATATCTGGCATTGACTGAGACCTGCAAGACCATTGTTTGGATGCGGGCACTACTAAAGGAGTTTGATGTGAAGTTGGATCTGCCTACGCCATGTTTGTTTGAGGATAACCAGGGTGCTATCGTATGGAGCACTGACGGTGTGAGAAAGGCAAAGCATGTGTCGATACGTCTTAACTACGTCAAAGAAAAATGCAGCTCCGGGGAGATCGAGATCAAGTACTGTCCGACTGAGGACATGGTCGCGGACATTTTAACAAAACCTCTCCTTCGTGTCAAATTTGAGAAACATCGAGAGGCGCTCGGTGTTCGCCCTTTTCAGTAGGCATTAAGAACAAGAAGGGGTGTTGAGATATGTGCTCTTATGCCATAATGGCATTCAGCTTTGCGCCACTGTGCACTGTATCTTGATTTGTCTACGCAGGTTATTTATGTGTAATATTTTCTATCTGCTGGGTAAGCAAATGAGCTTTCCAGGACCACTGGCGAGGACCGCACCTGGCTTGTTCAGGTACACCGTATCGAAACTATTTGCACCTTATTGTGTGTTTCTACGTTCTACCCGTGTACTGTGGTTGAGGGACTGCAACTAGTGCAGTAGTAGAGACTTTAGTGAACTCCACCGTCGAGACTAGCTAACGTCTACAGTATATATAGCTTACGGGATTACGTCGCTGAAGTAAAATTGGTATCCACCTATTCATTGAACTCTTCATTGTTCCCTTGTGTCTAACAACCAACTGACCCTTGCTGCATCACTGCGCAAGTGGAAACTCCCGCGACTCACAGTGTTACAAACGCATTGTTTTTACTATCGACTACAACAACAATTTAAAAACGACCATTCGCCTACCCTCTTATTCCCGTTACCAAACCTTTCCATGTGCGTTCCTCTCATGCCTGTCTCTCTGAAGTGGGCGAGTAAATCTCTTCGGACACTTGGTGCATTGGAACATATTATCTATATCATGAGCAGAGCTGATGTGGTATGTCAGGCTGGTTTTGTTCGAGAAGGATGCTTTGCATGTCCCGCATTCATGTTTCACAGGTACCTGTCTCTCATGAGCGACTCGCATATGAAATTTCTTTGTCGCCTCTTTCGTAAACGTAAGAGAGCAGTGCTCACACTGGAAGGGTTTGCCTCCATGAACAGAGAGAACGTGCTGACCCCTTTCGGAATCATCTTGGAAATCTGTGCTGCAGAAGTCACATATATACTTCCTCCGAACTGAGTCCCATTTGTCTTTGCCTGCAGTTAATCTCTCACTTGTTTGTGATTCACTTGTTTGTGATTCACTTATTAGTGTCTCGTGAGCAAGGCGGGTGTGAAATGCCTTTTTCGTCGACCTCGCAAACGTAAGAGGGCAGTGATCACACTTGAATGGATCCTTGCCATGATTAGAGAGAATATGCTCGCTATGATTAGAGAGAATATGCTCACTCCTTTCGGAATCGTTTTGAAATTTTGAACTGCACATCTCGCAAGCATACATCTTCCCAATGGTCACTCCCTCTGTCCCTTGTCTCCTATGAGCGAGCCGGGTGTGAAACTTCTTTGTGGCCTCTCTCTCAAACGTGAGAGGGCAGTGATCACACTTAAACTGGCTGCTTCCATGAACAGAGAGAACGTGCTGACTTTTCTGGGAATCATTTAGAAATTCGGAACTGCAAAAGTCGCACTTCTGTTTCTTTCCAAATGAGTGCACTTTTTTCTTGTGTACGGTTAATCTCTTCTCATCCATAAAGCTCATGCTACATTCTGCGCACTGATAAGGGTCACTGGAGAAAGATAGAAGGGGTTTTGTGGATGCGGACGGCAATTCTGGACTTTTGCTTTGAACTTTGACGGAGGGTTTCGCAGAAGGCTCAGTTGCTGTTTTCTGGGGCCCCGGAACTCCAACTGCTGGCGTAAAATTCACTTCAGTTGGTTCGGGCTCTGAGGTTTCATTCGAATTTTGAGACTGTACAAGTTCGACATCCCAATCGTCATCGGAGGTATTGGAAGTCTGGTACTTGTTGAAGGCAGAGTAGTTGTGGTTCATTTTTGTTTGAGCTGTGATGAATATGCGAATATGTGATGTATCTGATAGTTCAATGTTGTAGTGGAAGATGGCGAGGAAGATTGACAGACGGCAGGATCCTTCGGTATTTATAGTGACACATGAATAGCGTGGAGGAGTGATACGAAGTCCGTTCATTGACGACAATCTCCCATTCTTTCACAGATTACTGTCCGCAAGAAACCGATGGCATACCATTTCTGACACACACTTCTGTGGTACTTTTCCATGATAGAATATTGACACACCCGTTAATGGCTACATATCTGGTATATACTTCGAATTAAACAATTTTACCCGGACACAAACCCAGTACTCTCCAAAAAAAAGTCTACAAGAAACGACCGGGCGTTGACAAAAACGGAGACCAACTACTTCAGGAGGGAAAAAGTGTAGTTTAATGCGACCCTCAATATCTGGTAGCATGAACTGGAAGAAAAATATCCCGCTGAAGCCTTCCTTTGAAAATAAAACCCCATAGATGGAGACGGACAATCCCCGAATGCTCCGCGCATCTGTATAATTAACACGACTGGCATCCTTCGAGAACGCTTCTGTTTTCTACGGGCGTAATCAGACGCATCCTCCATGATGACATGCATGTACAGAGCCTTCAGAGAGCGCCCTTTCCTTTCAGTTTTGATATCGACCCTAAAGCGGGAGGAGCGGGCACTTGCGTTCTTCCGTATCCGCGTCCTGAGCAGACACAAGTCGTCACAAAACAATACTACGTATATATTTATATATTGCGTATGTTATGGTTAGCAACATAGTGGATTGACGGACACT
Organism: Chondrus crispus; assembly: GCF_000350225.1. Lineage (NCBI taxonomy): Eukaryota > Rhodophyta > Florideophyceae > Gigartinales > Gigartinaceae > Chondrus > Chondrus crispus. Next base: position 208,163 of record NW_005178995.1, read on the forward strand.
CGAATGGCTGTTCCACCCCTTCTCTTAGATAAATTAAAATTGGCGAGAGCCTAACCGAGACAGGACAGAGAAGAGAAAATAGGTGTTTTTTGAAACAGTGGGGGAGAAGGGAGAAGTCTTTTTTCACGGGTATAACGCGATAAAAGGTATTTCGCACCAGTGCGCGGAGTAATAGAAAGGGTGAGTCTTTGTCTGATAAAGATCGCGTCCAGGCGCGTAGTGTAGATGCTCACGTTGCAATAGCTGTATCTAAGTCTATTGTGTGTATATTTAGCCCTCGTACGTCGCGTGGTAGTTAAATTAAATGGGTTGGGCTGTCGATTCTGAAGCGAAAGATGGCGGTGGACCTCCATCCTGACTCTAGATGAGCAAGTGCCACATAGAGATGGAGACTCGATCGCTGTCTGCAAAGAGATTCCGTCTTCTTCCTTGAGTGATGCCGAATAAAAAGTTGCCGGCTGATTTGTCAGCTGTTGGTCGGGTTCCTAAGCAGACTTCACTCTATTGTCTGGGGATCTGATGACGGATGATGAAAGTAGTGGAGATCTGCGGTAAGGACCTGTTGTACCACCGGGTGCTGCAAGGCATGAGTCTTGAGGTGTTCTGTAAAGGTAGTCTCATGTTTCAGGTTTGTAAGAGAGGTGACGGACCGCAAGGACAGACTGCCCGTATCACAGTCTGTCCACAACAGTATTTAGGAGACGCGACGGCGACGACGAGTAAAGACAACCCCATGAGGATTACGATTCATCAAGAGGGAGCAATAATGTCACGGGAAGTAATGGAGGCAATTTCGGATATCATTTTCCTACAGAGTAAAGTCTGGATAAGCTGCGTACCTGATATGATGAATTGTCTCGGTACAGAGAACCGAAGGACTATGAGGGAGGCGCCACCCCGCTTTTTGGTCCAGAATCGACGTATTCGTATTTCTAAGGTGAACCAGACTCTATAGAATGAACTACGCGATACCATGAACATAAAAAACATGAAAACCCCAGAGTTTACTTTATCGAGGCCGAAATGCACACAAGAAACGAACCATCAACGACTACAGAAGCTATCCATACGTCTTTGCCTCAGATTCCAACGCTGAAGCCTCCTTACGCGGCTTTGTTCCTCATACAGAAGTGACTTGAGGCTCGACGGCAGCCCCGATTGAACTAGATTCGCGTCCGTCATAATACAACTGAGTTCGTTAGATAGAGCTTCTAATGCTCCGCGATACCGAGCAAGCGACGGTTTGCGTCCTGTCCGGTCTTTCGCTGGCACAGTAGAGCGATCGTCCTCACTATCTGAATCACCGTTAAATTGATCTTGCTCAATGCCAGTAAATGCCCCAAAATCCCCTAATCCAAGATCAATGGCTTGACCGAGAACTGACTCTTCTGATATAGACTCTACCACAGGGAGACTACCTTCTGCAACCATCAAGCGATCGACGCTCTCCATATAAATGTTTCTAACAACGCCATTCAAATGTAACTCTGTCAGTTCGCCCATTAGCATAGTCATATCCTCTTGCTCCACCGTTGAGCAAACATCAGGGCAGTTGTCTGGCATGCCAGCCTCACAGCTAGGTTTTGCTAAAACATACAATTCGCCTCGACAATGTGCCATTTCAGCTTCTTTTTCGCATTGCTCACGTGCGAGTCGGGAAGTAAATGGGAGTGGAGCTCTAATTGCCGCTTTGACGTATCTTTTTCGCTCGTTCTTGCGTGTGAGTATATTTTCTATTAAAAAAGGAGGAAGAATGTCGGTCTTAATCCAGGAGTTCAGTATGACACTCTCAGGAACAAGATCCCATGCCCTGGCCATCAACAAAACATCATCATACACAGTGCAAGCCTTGAGAACATTAAACGTTGTCGTGCAGACGGCTCTTTCAAGAGTTGCTCCTCAATCGAGTCCAATATATGTCGCACCACAAGCCGACGAAAATGACACTTGAATGAACGACCTACTGCGGCATCTACGGGCTGCAAGTGGGAGGTTAGGTTAGGAGGTAGAAAACAACAATTAAAATTGGCAAATCCACTGTAGCCTACGTTGTGGGCGGAGCAGTTGTTCGACGATGTCGATGAATGTTTGCCGTGAAACCCGGCAAACTTGTCAAACCCCTGTACAATGTTGCTCCAAATTTGTTTTGTGTTCCACGCGTTGGTTTGGGACATGTAATAGACGTTACAACCTCTAGGACCATTGAAATGACTGGGAAAGCTTCTTGGGCGATGTGATTTTCCGATAATAGTCAAAGGCGCCTTCGAGCCATCCGCGCAGACCGTCAGAACAGCAGTTAGACGATCATTCATCCTTTCATAGGGAGTCGCATTCTGCGAAATCGACCGACTTGGCAGAGATCTGAACAGAACAGCAACCTCATCTGTGTTCATAATGCATGACAGGGGGTAGTGAGCGGCTTTCTTTTTCATCTTATGACGGGCCTCTGACACAAGTTCAGGATTAAAATGCATAGCGTTTCCGGCTCCCTTGCGGCTTGTAAATCCATGGCGGGAAACGTAGCGAGTGCACCAGCCGTGGCTTTGTAATTATTCGCCTGGAAGATTCAACTCAAAGAAATGGTACACGTTTCTGTACATATCGATATGGATATCGATGACCCTTCGGACCATAATTTGTGCGTGAGCATTAATTAGATGTTACACAGTTGTGCACAGTCGTACACCGCTTACGACTGTACAGAGGCCACAGAAGGTGTTACTGTCTTTTGCTGATAGCATCCAACCTTTGTACGGGATAACAATTGGAAGAGTTAATTGCAGTGCCCGTCATGACCTAAGGGAAAATTGGAACTATGTAATTCTTCGCCTTCATGCCTAATTGCTCATGTTAAGCGCTGCAAGACCTTTCAGGCGTGTGCTCGTAGCGCGGGTACCTCGTAATGGAGGTCTATAAATCCCGGAGCGCTGTGTAGCCTCCAGGGAAATAAAGGCATCGGACAACGGGAGCGTCTATCCGTCTGTGCGAGGTACCTTCTCTTTCTGTTTTTCCCCACAAGTTGCTACAGCTTCCACGAACGTTTTGCAAGTGTCTTGCATGGAAAAACGTTTATCTTTCTTTTCGACATCGTTTATCAATGCGGGTCGTCCGGTAAGCCGGCAACCCTCGTGTCCCGTATGTGCAATGCTTTTTCTCGAACAATACTCTCTCCAAGCGGTGATTCGTTTCGCAAATACTGAGTTACGTCATTAATATAAACTGTCAACGTCTTCTCAAGCTCCCGGTGTGATCCTGTCGTTATTCGTTTTTTTGCACATGACTGGGTTCATACATTCATCACCAAAGATTTTATGTGCCTGCCTCACCCACCCTGTGACTGAACTTTTCATAACCCCAAATTTGGCCGCAATGTCTTTCTGTGTCAATGGCTTTTGAGTCTCTTCATTCATTAATGGAGCTTCGCGAGTGCTGATGCTATGAAAGCCTAGCATCCTCAGAGCAGTTTGCTTACCAGAGAGGGCCACCGGCTTCGGTTTCTTAGAGGTATGTGTCGGTTGCAGCATCACTGCTTGCGCAGCAGTGTGTGCTTGCTGGGCTGCATCTAGCGCAACGGATGTCGGCCGAAACACAGCTCCATGGATGTTCTCCATGATAGATGTGGCAGAATTAAAAGAAAAGGAAGGCTGAATCACGATGTGAAGTGGTCCAGATATGGAATGGCGCCCGTCGACGTTGCCCGTCAATGGACAGAGTCAAGGAAAGTGACGTTGTGTTCCTTACTGTACCCGTAAAACGAGTACACGTGTACACGAGCAGTTCCGCCGCCGTGAACTGCCTCGGTAAGGCGAACTCAATGGGCTGCTCGGAAGCGCCACATTTCGGTTTACGATATGGAGACTTTACTCTGTAGTAGGGTAGGGTACAGTACACGCTTCTCGAGCTGTTGAAATGTCAACGTTGAAGTGCGTCATAATAAAGTTTCCGAAAAGCTTTGGAACATATTTGCCAGGGCCATCGTATTAGTCTCATGTATCTGTTGTGCTTGTCGACATCTGCTCAACTGTCGCAAACACATTTCACTCACTTTGCGCTTCTACAGGAGTCACTGGGCTCAGGCTGGAAAACGTCAGCCAATGAATACAAATGTAACGCGGGTGGGAACAGAAGTTTCCAGGATGTATAGTATTTCCAAATGTTATGACGGTGATGTACAAACTCATTCTGATTACAGTCCATACTGCTCAATAGTGCAGTACCGTGCCACGCGGTAGAATACTGCACTATTGACGTATTGCAATACTCCGGGGGAGGATCTCGCAAATCACTTTTACAACGTGGTTTTATTTTAAAAAACCGGTCGCAATTGATTGTCGAACTTTTGTTCTCTATTGAGCGTGATACTGTACGCTTGCAGCAATGCACGCCTTGCTTTCTAAGATGCATACACGTGTCAAAGTCGTGACAAACGGTTTTGACCTGCACTAATGGCGGTTTGCACTACTCACAACTGCACTATTGAGGAGATACTCTCTGTATCACATTCAGATTATCACTACATGCATGTACTGTACCAAGGGTACAGTAGCTTCAGTAGAGAGACGTTTATCGCACAATACTGTATTAGCTCGTACGGTGACCTAGTTGATGAGTCCAATCTCATGTAATCTCATTGCTCTGGCTCTTTCTTGTGAGACATTCGAATTGTTCCCGTGTTATAAACGCAGGGGTTACATGCGTACCGCACCTCCGCCTCATGCACTTGGCAGATATGAGATCGCATCAACGTCGTTGGATGAAATGTGTCAGTGCAGGTAGGGCATTGGAAAGACTGTGATTGTTGATGAGATTCTCTGCTATGGGCGTACAAGCTTTTCTTATGAGAGAAAATTTATCTCTGAAGCGCCGTCCCGCCGCCGGCCGCCGCAGCGATTAGGGCACAGGGGGTCGCGATATAGTACCATCTTTGTTAGTGCCAGCTCCGATATAGTGCTACCCTTCTGCGGGTGGCACGAATTTTGGGCCAAAAACGAAGGGTCTCCAGAGAGGCAACGCAGTTGGATGGACGTACTGCCCGAGAGCCGCTGCCGCCGCGGAAATATATTATGTAGTTGCTTACTAGAATAGAGACTATGGCCGAAAAAGGCAGGGTCGATGATGCAATTGGACATCTGCAAAAGTGTAGGCTGGCATTTATGGCTGCGAAAAAGGAGGACGTTAATGCGACGGCTCGGTGTTAGACTTATTGACTAGACTACAGTAGATATCACACTTCTATGTTATCAATATCAATTCAGGGATTACGTAGGCTACATTTAGCTATCAATTATAGAGTCCCTTAAGGACGTGCCACCTACAATTCTACTTGTTTAGGGTGTAACCGTTTAGACATATTTCGTGGGTGCCGCAACCTCCCTTTTATGGTAGTGCGCCTACTTTTATTGTAGAGTCAATAGGACTATAAAGCCAGGTCGAAGACGCTACTCGTCTTCGACCTCAGCACATTCGATCACCTGAACCATCAACCCGACAATCCCGTCCCCCTGACTGTGCTCACCCCCTGTACCTGTTCTGAGGCAATAGCCTGCCGCTCCTCCCCCTCCCATTAAGGTAACCCTATTTACCACCCCTTTTCCCCTTTACTAAAATCCCCTCCGGACCGCCCCCTTTCGGTCGGTCTCCCGACACTTATAAGTTTAAGGGACCACCGCCCCCATTTGGTCCTGCCCCGCTCCGCTGATAAGACCTGCCTTATTATACCGCCGATTCAAGCTCTTTGCGCATCGTTAACAAGGCCGCCTTATCTACTTCGCCGAATTGGAAATCAAGAAAATTTTGAGAAAACCACTTTGTCCCTAACTTTTATTGTCATAACTACTGTATAGTTTGGCAATAGAGGTTATACATTTGGGCGTACTGTAAACACTACTGTACGCCTGGCACAATAGTGCAGTGGTTTATGGCACGCGTAAAACGGCCTAGCAACCACCCCGACGTAATTCGGGAACGCCGCATCGCCGCCGCCAAAGCCCGCATTTCCGCCGCTGTATCTCCGCCGCCGTATCGGGCTACTGAGTCTACGCACTCAGGTTCGCCGCCCCGTGTCCGTCCGTCAAGCTCGCCGCCCCGTGGTCGCCTGTCCTCCTTCGCCGAGACGCCGCCCGTCCTGTACTCCTCACGTACTCCCCCGCGCTACGAGACTCTTCCGCCCGTATCTCCCGTCGCGCGCACGGACTGTATTTCCGATTCTACGCTGTTTTCGGCGCCGCTGTTGGTCGACATAGAGGCCATTGAGGCCTCTGAAGAAGAATCTTGGACCCCCGCTGCGCCTTCGTTCGACCTCGACGAAGGTCGCGCACTACATATATTTCGCGTTGCGACACAACGCGAGCATCGACGAGCGAATCCGCCCCCTCGCCGCCCACGCGTGTACCCCTGCCACCCCTGTGCGCGCACGTTCTCTAGCTATAGACAACGTCGTGCGCACGAGGCAGGTATCGGCCATCGTCGCTCAGTAGCAGCTGCTGCGTATCCCACTGCCCGCCTGACGTGCCACGTGTGTGACCGTCGTTTCGGAAACGGGCACGACGCGGAGCAGCACTACAGTGGGACGATACAACACCGAGCTATTAGAAAAGTACGCCGCACGCGCCGCTCGAATTAAAGTTTAACCTTTTACTTGGCACCACTGTAAACGGACACTTGTCCCCACAAAACCAACCGTGAACAGACACTTGGCACTACAAATCCAACTAAAAAGGGACACTTGTCAGACAGTCCCGCGTACTACTACGGGTACAAAACACCGCACGTTTACACGTAGTACACTCGGCACGCTACTACAGGAACATTTTTCGAGGTTAACATTCGCGTTTAGCCCGGATCCATTTTATCTATTATTTTGTAATAATGTTTAATATGGCTACTCTAAATGGAATCCGAGATGCTTTAACAAGTTATGAACCCCGATCCATGATCCAATGCGATGTTAAGGCTACAATAGCCCTGCATGTTATGGCGGACCCTCAACCTGACCCCAATGTTTGTTGTAGTAACCTTCGTGCTGACCTTTCCCCCGAAGTTCTATACGCAAGGGAAATGTTACGAGGCCCTACTGTGTTATATCGACTTATCCGTGATTACCTTGTGGTCAAAGGATTGTCATACACCCCGCACCCTACTACCAACCGTATTTCTCACGGTCTGGTAAACATACTATATGTCGATGACACTGACCGTATCCTCGCCAATCATGGTCTCACCAGTTCCGCCTCCGGGTCGACACAAGGAAGCACTCAATCGTTTCTGCCGACAGTTGAAGCCCCAAACTCCAAGATTGCTCACAATATTTCGTCAAGATTCAAAAAGGAGGACCGGTACACTGGAAAAATCGGAGAAGATATTCATGACGCAATCAACAACTATCGCGATTGTGCTGAAGATTTCCACTTAAGTGACGAGCAAATGCTCCGATTCTTCCATAACGTTTTTGATGGTGAAGCGAAAAGATATTATCGCTCTCACGTCATCCAACATGCCCAAGACTTCAATTCTGCTACTTTACTCATGGTTAACGAGTTCAATAGCCTGACACGACAAAATAGAGTTCGTAAACTCCTCCAAAATCTCCGACTTTCCCGAATTTTGGAGACGAAAAGAATCCCTGTGTCAGAAGCATTGGAAGAACTTCGTGAAACAATCACAAAGTACACCCCACAAGGTCCTCCCACGCACCAATCAGAACAAGACAAAACGGAGTATCTGCACGATGCTGTGATTGGAGTCGAGTGGACTAAGAGTGTATTAACACAAAGTTTGGCTGCCATACCCCCTGGACATTTCAACAGCTCTATACTGCCCTTGATGCCGCTTGACTACAAGAGCAGAAGCAGAAAGAAGGACGCCGCCGTGATCAGCTTGACATTTCCCGTACCCAGCCCTTTCCTTCCATCCCTGGTATTCACTTTCAACGTCAGAACACGTATGGCATCCCCCACCGCCCTGGTTCCGCTTCTTCAAATCCAAGAACTCCATATTCTCCCCAACGTTTCTCCCACAACCCCGCCCAGACCCAGAATGGTACGGATCGCTTCGGTAATATACGTGCTTGCCACAATTGTGGAAGCAAATATCACCTCATTAGGGACTGTCCTAAACCTATGGCTCTCAGAAAGAATGTCAGCCATATGTTACAGACCAGACCAGCCAAGCGAATCCTATACGAGCTCTGCGAGCAAGCAGAACATGCCTTAGGTGCGTATGAGATCGACTTCACTGCCTTCACGGACGACCAGGCACAATATGACCCCGGTGAAGTCATTCTCACCAATGCCACCCTCAACGATGATGATGACTTCGCCGATCAGGCTGTTACTCATCATCAAGTCGCTCACACGCCAATCAAAGAGGAAGAAGTACTGTGGGACACTGTAGATAGCCTGGATCCAATGGATTTTTAAGTAGCAGCAGTCAACACCCACAAAGTAAAACAAATTCCTTTGGGACTGTCTGCGGAAAGAAGCGGTGTAAATTCAAAATCTACAACACCATCCGGGACCATAGTCCTGCACGAGCTAGGACGACCAACCACGCACCCAAGTGGGATGGAGCTTGTCTTGACACTGGTGCCCAGCGAACTGTCGTTGGCCTCGCTCAAGCCAAAGCCTACTGTCGATTCACTGGCACCAAATTCAAGCCCAGGCCGAGCCCGATACACTTCAGGTTCGGTAATGACTCCCAAGCTTCACTTGGAACCATGAACATATCCATTCCCATTGCTGATGGTTACTTAATTCGCGAACACGTTGACATTGTCAAGGCCAATGTCCCCTTTCTTATTGGACTTGACCTCTTGGACAAGTACCATATGTTCATTGATAGCGTCAACAACGTGCTCCGATCGCCTAAGCTTGGTCTTGACATACCGCTTCGGCGCAAGCTGGGTCACATCTATCTGGAGTGGGATCACTCCTCCAAAACGCACTTCACCAAAGCCGAACTGATCAAGCTTCATCGCGGTTTTTCCCATCCCACATCAGAGAAACTCATGAATCTGCTTCGCTTGGCCCGCCCTTTTGAAGCTGATGAGGCCACAAAGCAGTTTCTCGAGTCTCTGCAAGCTTCTTGTGACACCTGTCAACGCCTTGGCCCCACTCCTGTGCGTTTTAAAGTATCGCTACCCAATGAACAGGACTTAAAGTTCGGTGACGAATTGTTCATTGACCTGATGTTTCTACATGGAAAAGCAGTACTTCACGTCATCGACACAGCCACTAGATTCTCGTCAGCCATCTTTCTAGACGCTCATGGCGCCACTTATGGCCAAAGCGTTGAAGGTATTTGGCTAGCCTTCGTCGAAGCGTGGTGTACCTTGTATACTGGCCTTCCAAATAGACTTCGCGTTGACCAAGGATCCGCATTCACATCTGATCGATGGCGCCAGATAACTGCACAAGCTGGAATTCAACTTCGCATATCTGGTGTAAAAGCCCACTCGTCGTTAGGTATTGGAGAACGTCTTCACGGACCACTGCGAAGGATTTATAGAAAAGTACGAGCGGACTTCCCGGACGCCTCTCCGCTCATTCTTCTGAAAATTGCAGTCAAGGCAATGAACGACACAATCGGAGAGAACGGTCTACTCCCTTCTCTATTAGTCTTCGGAATTGTTCCGCGCTTCCCAATCATAAGTACGGAAATACCTTCGCAGCGTGAAAGAATGCAAATTCTTTCAACAGCGCAGATGGAAATGAACGCAATCATCGCAGAACGACGTGTACTTGCTGCTCTGAATCGGAACATCCCTCCAGCCTCCGATCGTGTGTATAATCTTGGAGACGAGATTCTAGTCTTCTCTGAGCAAGAGAAGCAATGGATTGGTCCATTCCTTGTTTGCAATGTTCACGGACGAATGATAACTGTTCAGAACAGCGAAGGAACTTATCGACAAACGTTCAACGCTTATCAAATCAAGCCATACTACGCTTCCCCCGAATCTATTCTCTACAAGCAAACTGCTCCATTCCGTAGTGGCAAAGCCTCAAATCCACCCAATAACGTCCTTCTTACTGAAGTTATACATCCCAATGATCCTCGTGCACAACAATTTGATAATGCTAAACGAGAGGAAATAGAAGGACTGATCGAAAGAGGTACTTGGAAGGTAGTGCTTCGCGATGAAGTTCCAGACAACGCAAACATCTTAAATGGACGATTCGTCCTCGCCATAAAAGGAACAAACAAGGAAGTATGGAAAGCCCGATACGTTGTACAAGGCCACAAGGACAAGATGAAACGGTCATTCGTTCACGACACCTCAACGGCACGACAGTTCAGCGTCAAACTACTTGTCGGTCTTGCTGCTCTTTTTGACTTTAGACTCTTCTCAACAGATGTCACACAGGCATATTTGCAGAGTACGGAAGAGCTCTCCCGTGATGTCTATGTTAAACCCTCATCTGAGTTCGACTTGGATTCTAATCAACTCTTGAAACTACTCAAGCCGTTGTATGGACTAGCCGATAGTGGTGACTACTGGGGTAGAACGTTAAAGCATCATCTAGAGAAGGAACTTGGGATGAAGGCCAGTGTAACCGATGCCGCCTTCTTCTTCAAACGAACTAGAGAGAAGCTTACTGGGCTATGTGCTACTTATGTTGATGACTGTCTACAAGCAGGCACTGAAGAGTTTTGTCAACAGGCCAAGTGTGTCGAAAGGAAATTCAAATGTCGACCGAGGGACTACGACAAGGTCCAATTTGCAGGCATTAAGATTGAATCCCCACCTAACGGATTCCAAGTACATCAGAAGCACTATATCTCCAAGATTAAGAACATCAGTAAGGAAGCTTCTTTCAAAGACTTTCGCTCACTTCGTGCCCAACTCGCTTGGGCCACTCAGTCCCGTCCGGATATTACATGCTCTATTGCACAGGCAGCTCAGGTTACTGAAGAAATCTTCAACTCGGACCCCACGAAGTACTGTAAGGGACTTAATTCTGTGGTAAAACATCTCCTTACCAGTACAGATCAGGTCCTCAAATTCCCTAAATTGGACCACAAAAGTCTTCGGTTACAAGTCTATTCCGATGCATCATACGGAAACAACCTTGACGGATCTTCTCAGTTAGGATATATCATTTTCCTTGCTGATGCAAATGATAATTGCCAACCATTGTTCTGGTCGTCGCACAAATCCAAACGCGTTTCCAGATCTGTCCTAGGAAGCGAAACAACGGCCTTTGCTGACGCTTTCGATATGGCCTTCGCAATGAAAAACGATCTTCACACCATGACATCGCTGGAAATTCCGATCGTTATGCTTACGGATAGTCTATCCCTGTTTGATGTTATCACTAAAGCAAAGATAACATCCGAAAGGCGACTAATGATCGATGTTAAAGTTGTCAAGGATGCATACCAGAGACACGAACTGCACGCCATTGGCTTCATTCGCTCCGAACACAACCCCGCAGATTCTTTGACCAAGGTGAAGAAAAGTGATATACTGATCGAGATGATACAACGGTCAATTCTTACACATCCTATCGAACAGTGGATCAATCACAATTCGTGAACACATGACATATGTCACGAAAAGGTTTGGGGAGTGTTAGACTTATTGACTAGACTACAGTAGATATCACACTTCTATGTTATCAATATCAATTCAGGGATTACGTAGGCTACATTTAGCTATCAATTATAGAGTCCCTTAAGGACGTGCCACCTACAATTCTACTTGTTTAGGGTGTAACCGTTTAGACATATTTCGTGGGTGCCGCAACCTCCCTTTTATGGTAGTGCGCCTACTTTTATTGTAGAGTCAATAGGACTATAAAGCCAGGTCGAAGACGCTACTCGTCTTCGACCTCAGCACATTCGATCACCTGAACCATCAACCCGACAACCCCGTCCCCCCCGACCGTGCTCACCGTCCGTAGCGGTTCTGAGGCAATAGCCTGCCGCTCCTCCCCCTCCCATTAAGGTAACCCTATTTACCACCCCTTTTCCCCTTTACTAAAATCCCCTCCGGACCGCCCCCTTTCGGTCGGTCTCCCGACAACTTGGGGCGATTCGGAGGCCAATAATCTGACGATCTTTCATTGTTGCCTGGAAGTGGCAACAAGGCCCACGCATGTAGCCAATTATATGACCGTGAAAAGAAATGCATGGCTGGACGTTCGCAAGTATCTTTCTATCATTGCTGCCAATCCACAATTCGTCGAAAGCATATTCCTCATCACCCTATCACATCACCCCACTCCAAAACAGCCTGTCCCCCCAAAATCCCGATCACCTTATCCCGACTCATAGCCTCGCATGCATCTCCCCTCCTTCCTCCCCGCCCCGAGATCGGCAACCCAACGCCGCAATGCCCGACTCCACCCCAGCCCTCGTCCCACCCCTCTCCCCGCCTCTCATCCGCACTCTCCGCTTCTCCGCCGCCTTCCCGCCCCCCACTGCCTCCGCCCTAGCGCCCTCCCTCCGCCGCATCGCCTCCGCCCTTCTCGCCGTGCAAGCGCAGGACCCCGACGCGGCGCTCCTCTCCTTCTGGCTTCGTCTCCCCTCCCCGCGCCCCCCGCGCGCCGTCCTCGCCCCGCTGCTCCTCTCCGGCTCGTCGCCGGCCGGCCTCTCGCGCGTGTGGGCGAACCGCATAACCCTGCAAGTCGTCACCACGCGCGACCGCGCCTCCCTGTCCCCCGCGGTGCTGTCGCAGCTTCGCAAGGGCACCCTCTCGTCCGTGCGCCGGCTGCGGCTCGCCGCCGCGGCCGAGCGCGTCCTCGGCTCCGTCGACGCTTCCATGGGCGTGTGGCTCGCGCAGGGCCGCCGCGTGACCTCGCAGGACGTGGACGCGCGCGTGGAAGAGGAACTGGATCGCGAGCGCCGCGAGGCCCGCGCGGAGGAGAGGAGTTGCTTCAGCGCAGAGGCGGTGGGGGACGCGCGGCGCGTGCTCAGGTACTCGCTGTTCGTGCTGGCGACGGCCGACGGGCGCGCCGAGCGCGTCATGACGCCGGGCGACGGGAGACGCATCGTCGTGCAGAAGAGCGAGGGGGTACGTGAAAGAATGGTGGGCATGGAAGAGGGGACGAGGGAGTGCGTGAAGCGCTACTTTGAGGGGTACGGCCCAGCGACGGAGGCGGATGTGAGGTACTGGCTCGGCGTGCCGGCGGCGCAGAGCAAGCAGGCGGTGGAGGGGCTGGTGGAGGACGGGGAGCTGCGGCGGGTGCATACGGAGATGGGGGAGATGCTGGTGCGGAAGGGGTGCCGCGTTGAGAGGAGGGAGGAGGGGGTGCGATTGGTGGGGCGGTTCGAGCCGGTGTTGCTGGCCCATAAGGATAAAAAGTGGGTGGTGGACGAGGGTGTCAGACGGAGGGTATGGAGTAGGAACGCGGATGTGGTGGCGTGCGTGCTGGTGGGCGGCAGGGTGAAGGGCGTGTGGAAGAAGGAGGCCGGTGGGATCAGGGTTAGGCTGTTTGAGGGGGGTGTTGAGGAGTGGGTCGGGGAGGTGTTTGGGAAGGCGAGGGAGATATTGGAGGGGTTTTACGGAGTTGAGGGGACGGTCGAGGTGAGAGTTGAAAGGGAGGGCGAGGCTGTTTTGATCGAGGAGGGTGGCGCAGGGGAGGTGGCAGGCAGGAAAAGGCGGAGGAGGCGATAGCATGGCAAGCGAGGGGCGAAGAAGTTGCGAGGCTGGTGCTGGTGCTCGCGGTGCATTTTATGAATGGTCAAGGGTACTCTACGTTACGGGGGGGCGGCTCAATGTTTTCTGCTTTTTTCGAATTTGTCAGCATTTTGGAAGCGTTGATTGGATCCGCACATCGTTCAGTGCCGCAAAACTCCTCACCTGTGTAGCTGGACGAGGTCTCGTTGAGTGTGCTAGATCCAGGAGCGGCAAAGTTACAAACCCATGCGGACGGCAGCTGCAATGGCGGCCTCCTCCACCACGGACTCGTACCGCGCGGCGAACGACGTGTACTCAAGGCCGTCGGTCTTGGACGGCACGCGCATACCGATGCTATATCTCGGGCTGTTTACCTTGATGATACGCTCCTCGCACTCGACAATCCGGCAGTAGTTCTTCATCATCATCGCCTTCCCAGCGTATCTCACAATATGTCCCTGTGTAGCGCAGCTTCCAAAGGCGTCGCACAGAACGCGGCTGGAGACGTGGCGAGAGTAGACGAGCTCGTGCGTCTGCAGGTGCTGCAAGGCGGCGGCGTCGATGCACACGGCATCCTTGACTACGTCTTCCAGAACTTCCTTTTCGTCGTCGGAGAGACACACCTTCTCGCCGTTCTCCAACTCGGTGCACTTCTTTTCGCCGGGACAGTCGTCGTCGGACGAGCACGTGAAGTCCATCGAGGGAAAACAGAAGCACTTCTCGTCCGACAATTGGCACTCTGCGGTCATCAGCCCACTGCATGTGGTACCGGTTGGGCAGTCACTCCCGGAGCTGCACGTGGCTTGGCGCAGCGCATGGAGCGGGAGCGACGGCGCGGAGAGAGACGCTGTGATGAGGGTGAGGGGCAGGAGGAGGAGGAGGAGGGAGGGAGACATGACGGCGATTATTGTGTGTTTGGGTCGCGGAAGTTTCGGAGTTTTGGGGTCGGGTGGGGTGCTGGAGCGATGACTGATAGTGGGTGGCGATGCGCGGGGTGTGGGGGCGGCCCGTATTTATAAGACTGCGGGCTTCGGGTAGTGTCAAGGTGTAACAGTAACCATTGTGAACATAAATCGGTTTTTTTCCGGTACACTTGCCCTCACTCCACAAAATTATCCACAAAATAAGATCAACAACTCCATTCTCCTCCGAATAAAAGCCATTCCGGTTCTGCGCTCTTCACATTGCTTGTTTACGGGCAACAAAAAGCACATTAGGGACATGCATAGCCGCTTCGAACCAGCAATAAACGCATGAAAACAAGTCCATTTACCGATCATTACAAAAACCGGTCATTTAATCTATCATATCTTGGGCACCGTGGCCCAGCACAGGTCAAATTAAGGGCCCATATTCACAGCGCGTTGTGCTCGTTGGCGAGCAATCATCCGCCTGACGTCACGGGTCTCATGGCAGCGAGCACGCCTGCTAACGCGTTCCGGACGAAGTTACTGAGCAAGTACAAGTACAGAAAAATAAGTTGAAAACTAACCTCATCTGAGGACACTTGCCATCCAGACACGAGGGCCTACAACACTTCTTACTTCATGGCGGTCTGGACCAGGTTGTTTTAGTTTAGATGTCACTCTGAGGGACACAAACGACTCTGCATGAAATGGTGGATATTTCAAAATCGAAACGTATGCAACAGCATTGTTGTCGAGGAAAAATTCACAGCTCTTGATCTGTCTAGATGGACCCTGCTAAATCCTGAATTTGGGCGGGTGAATTGTTGCAACCATGACGTCTTGATGCTGCGATCAATATCGTACTCTCCGAGGATTGCAGAAACGAGGGCTTTCGAAAAGCAGCAGAAATTTCGTGACATGGGCCTACAGAACTTTAGCTTACATGTGGTCCAGTAATCGGAAGAATAAAATGTTGTATTTTCGGTGTAGAGTGGTCTTACGATTCCATTATTTCTAGAGGGGCCGTACACAATGTGCTGCTCTCTTCTTTTCCCCCATAACATTATTATAAATGAATTCTACCACGCACTCTGATAACTCTCTCGCCGGAACTCTAGACCCCTGCATCGACAGGGACATCTTGTTGTAACGGATAAATTACAGAACAAGCCATCATAAGAGACATCATCTCTGCAATAGAATAAAACACTGTCTGGTGTGGTAGTAGCGCCATCCAACTGCTTATTTCAAGTAGAAATGCTAGAAAGCGATAAGCATTTCATGGCACAGATTTGGATGTAGTGGTTAGAAAGCCATCAATAGTTTCGCGAACATTGAAACTTCTCCAAATCGCATTCTGGCAAGTCTTGTGTCATTGTGATTGATTTGCAAGTCGTTGGGGTGGGTCAGAGATTATTATTGGGACTTTTCTGGTAGAACGACTCTATGCATGGAGAAAGATATCTACCTTCGCACTGAAGATCTGGAAGAATGTCATGAACACTGCTTGTTTTTCTATTACAATACTGAAATGTCCTTCACCAATTCAGTGTCACTACGACAAAGTTATAGACTCTGTTCATAACCGTACGTGATTGCAGTAAGAAGTAGCCGAGACAAGATCTCTAGTTTTTAATGCCAACCGTCCGGAAATGGTTTCGCAATAGTGTGTAACAACGCCAACGTCTGCTGGACTTGGTTATTGTTTCAGCCAAATTGTCTTCCACGCAGGCTCAGCCAATTTGGCAAAATATGGCCATGCCGCCGCCCGCTTTACTTGGTTTATCGTTTCAGCAGCCAAATATCCTTCTACGCATGTTCCAATAGTTCGGCACAGCGTCTTCCTTTGGGGAGGTTCCGCACAGTAAAGTAGTCAGTCCTCCTTTCTTCTGCAAACCAGCATTTAAGTAGATCCGACAATAAACCTCGAAGGATTTCCGCTATCGAAGCATCACCTTTTCCCCCAAAGCCAACTTTTTTCTTTCGCCCTGCTCACCACCAGGTGTGGCAGCACAAATCGACAGAGTTTCTACATGAATGTAATGCTTGGATACGAATCTACATTGTCTCTCAAAGCGGCGACGACGTCCCCGGCACGTAAAGTAATCTCATGGAATCATATCATTTTGCAAAGAGTGCGCACTTTGGTGTTTGCCCGTCGCATGCTTCCAGGAAAGGTATTCGGCGCAAACTTTAGTATGCTTCCCTTACTGCCGAAATATTAAGGGAGATCCTTACGGTGATCCTTGCCGCTTTATGTTCTGTCGACTCTGATAAGGAGCATTAGTTCGGCCGTTTTAGTCCTCGTATGTTGATGAAGGCAGGATGAGTTGCATTCGTACGTAAGGGCATCTATCGTTTACTGCGACTTGTCGTTGGAAAATAAAATCTATGGTTCCGGACTGCGTGACGAAGTATTCCAATGTACGCCGTACTAAGGACTGGGCGGACATCTAAGGCAGGAAAATTGTTGCTCTTAGAATGTCGCAGTCCAGATCAGGAATGGATTATTGCTTTGCCAAGCACGGCTTAGGTGAGACCACTATTGTCTCGATTTATCATCATGCTGCTTTACATATTGTGTATCTTCAACTAACGGGTAAAGAAGCGCTCGGGTGTTTCTGCATGCTTCAGATCGCGGAGACTTAAAAGACGTCAGGGCCTTCCTATCTCGCCAGGCTTAGACGATCGGATAAATAAGTGAACTCCCCACACCATGTGCTCCAAGTGAGGGGATGGATCTGCAAGGCGGCTGTGTTCCTATAACATGGGAGGGGGGGCGGGCTCCCGTAGCATCAAGATACATTGAAAGTCATGTGTAGAGAAGGCGAAGTGGATACGCGCGTCCTCCGGCTCGCTTAGTGTCACCAACAATATCTTCCTGTTTTCGTACTCTTCCTTTGTCCCGAATTGCGCGCTGACGGAAAAAACAGATGAGGCCCTCGGAACGCAAGGACCAGGTCGTTGCTGCTACGGATCTTGAAGAGCGTAGAAAGACGTAGTTATCAGGTATCTCCGCCCTCTGCCTCTCTGCAAATGCCCGGAAACTCCCGCGACTCACAGTACTACAAACGCATTGTTTTTACTATCGACTACAACAACAATTTAAAAACGACCATTCGCCTACCCTCTTATTCCCGTTACTAAACCTTCCCATGTGCGTTCCTCTCATGCCTGTCTCTCTGAAGTGGGCGAGTAAATCTCTTCGGACACTTGGTGCATTGGAACATATTATCTATATCATGAGCAGAGCTGATGTGGTATGTCAGGCTGGTTTTGTTCGAGAAGGATGCTTTGCATGTCCCGCATTCATGTTTCACAGGTACCTGTCTCTCATGAGCGACTCGCATATGAAATTTCTTTGTCGCCTCTTTCGTAAACGTAAGAGAGCAGTGCTCACACTGGAAGGGTTTGCCTCCATGAACAGAGAGAACGTGCTGACCCCTTTCGGAATCATCTTGGAAATCTGTATTGCAGAAGTCACATATATACTTCCTCCGAACTGAGTCCCATTTGTCTTTGCCTACAGTTAATCTCTCACTTGTTTGTGATTCACTTGTTTGTGATTCACTTGTTTGTGATTCACTTGTTTGTGATTCACTTGTTTGTGTTTCACTTATTAGTGTCTCGTGAGCAAGGCGGGTGTGAAATGCCTTTGTCGTCGACCTCGCAAACGTAAGAGGGCAGTGATCACACTTGAATGGATCCTTGCTATGATTAGAGAGAATATGCTCACTCCTTTCGGAATCGTTTTGAAATTTTGAACTGCACATCTCGCAAGCATACATCTTCCCAACTGAGTGCCCCTGGTCGTTGTCCATGGTCACTCCCTCTGTCCCTTGTCTCCTATGAGCGAGCCGGGTGTGAAACTTCTTTGTGGCCTCTCTCTCAAACGTGAGAGGGCAGTGATCACACTTAAACTGGCTGCTTCCATGAACAGAGAGAACGTGCTGACTTTTCTGGGAATCATTTAGAAATTCGGAACTGCAAAAGTCGCACTTCTGTTTCTTTCCAAATGAGTGCACTTTTTTCTTGTGCACGGTTAATCTCTTCTCATCCATAAAGCTCATGTTACATTCTGCGCACTGATAAGGGTCACTGGAGAAAGATAGAAGGGGTTTTGTGGATGCGGACGGCAATTCTGGACTTTTGCTTTGAACTTTGACGGAGGGTTTCGCAGAAGGCTCAGTTGCTGTTTTCTGGGGCCCCGGAACTCCAACTGCTGGCGTAAAATTCACTTCAGTTGGTTCGGGCTCTGAGGTTTCATTCGTATTTTGAGACTGTACAAGTTCGACATCCCAATCGTCATCGGAGGTATTGGAAGTCTGGTACTTGTTGAAGGCAGAGTAGTTGTGGTTCATTTTTGTTTGAGCTGTGATTAATATGCGAATATGTGATGTATCTGATAGTTCAATGTTGTAGTGGAAGATGGCGAGGAAAATTGACAGACGGCAGGATCCTTCGGTATTTATAGTGACACATGAATAGCGTGGAGGAGTGATACGAAGTCCGTTCATTGACGACAATCTCCCATTCTTTCACAGATTACTGTCCGCAAGAAACCGATGGCATACCATTTCTGACACACACTTCTGTGGTACTTTTCCATGATAGAATATTGACACACCCGTTAATGGCTACATATCTGGTATATACTTCGAATTAAACAATTTTACCCGGACACAAACCCAGTACTCTCCAAAAAAAAGTCTACAAGAAACGACCGGGCGTTGACAAAAACGGAGACCAACTACTTCAGGAGGGAAAAAGTGTAGTTTAATGCGACCCTCAATATCTGGTAGCATGAACTGGAAGAAAAATATCCCGCTGAAGCCTTCCTTTGAAAATAAAACCCCATAGATGGAGACGGACAATCCCCGAATGCTCCGCGCATCTGTATATTTAACACGACTGGCATCCTTCGAGAACGCTTCTGTTTTCTACGGGCGTAATCAGACGCATCCTCCATGATGACATGCATGTACAGAGCCTTCAGAGAGCGCCCTTTCCTTTCAGTTTTGATATCGACCCTAAAGCGGGAGGAGCGGGCACTTGCGTTCTTCCGTATCCGCGTCCTGAGCAGACACAAGTCGTCACAAAACAATACTACGTATATATTTATATATTGCGTATGTTATGGTTAGCAACATAGTGGATTGACGGACACTCGAATGGCTGTTCCACCCCTTCTCTTAGATAAATTAAAATTGGCGAGAGCCTAAACGAGACAGGACAGAGAAGAGAAAATAGGTGTTTTTTGAAACAGTGGGGGAGAAGGGAGAAGTCTTTTTTCACGGGTATAACGCGATAAAAGGTATTTCGCACCAGTGCGCGGAGTAATAGAAAGGGTGAGTCTTTGTCTGATAAAGATCGCGTCCAGGCGCGTAGTGTAGATGCTCACGTTGCAATAGCTGTATCTAAGTCTATTGTGTGTATATTTAGCCCTCGTACGTCGCGTGGTAGTTAAATTAAATGGGTTGGGCTGTCGATTCTGAAGCGAAAGATGGCGGTGGACCTCCATCCTGACTCTAGATGAGCAAGTGCCACATAGAGATGGAGACTCGATCGCTGTCTGCAAAGAGATTCCGTCTTCTTCCTTGAGTGATGCCGAATAAAAAGCTGCCGGCTGATTTGTCAGCTGTTGGTCGGGTTCCTAAGCAGACTTCACTCTATTGTTTGGGGATCTGATGACGGATGATGAAAGTAGTGGAGATCTGCGGTAACGACCTGTTGTCCCACCGGGTGCTGCAAGGCATGAGTCTTGAGGTGTTCTGTACAGGTAGTCTCATGTTTCAGGTTTGTAAGAGAGGTGACGGACCGCAAGGACAGACTGCCCGTATCACAGTCTGTCCACAACAGTATTTAGGAGACGCAACGGCGACGACGAGTAAAGACAACCCCATGAGCATTACGATTCACCAAAGATTACATGAGATTGGACTCATCAACCACCCTTCGAAGGGTAGGTCACCGTACGAGCTAGTATTGTGAGATAAACGTCTCTCTGCTGTAGCTGCTGCAGTGATAATCTGAATGTGATAATCTGAATGAGTTTGTACATAACTGTTGAGATTCCTCACAACATCAACTTCCACAATATGATTACTCGTCACAGTACACCAAGATTAAGAACCTCTTAATCTGGTTGAGTCAAACTGAGTCAATGTGAGTCACAGGAATTCTTCTACATTTCCTTACTAAAGTTTAGTATAAGTAGCGCCCTTCTCTACCTCAAAGTAAAAGGACTAACTCATCCATCCTACTCCTTACTCCAACAACGGTTCATCTCTTAATAGGTTATGGGCCCAGCGCTGATTACTTGTGCTAAAGCGTACAAATCTACAGTGCAATTTTGTTTCAGAGTGGACAGTGTTCCCACCGGCTTCTACGAAACTGTCATAATGTCAAGTTCCGGGGAGAACTTTGTCGACGTAAGCCGGCACAAAATTGACAAGCTGAACGCCGAGAACTACCATATTTGGTCAAGAAAAATCAAATTAGTTCTACTCAGTAAGGGGACATGGTCATTTGTGTTGTCTGGTGTTATTGCTCCTCCGGCAACAGATTTGATGGAAAGGACGAAGCATGATCGTCTTCGAGCATCAGCCTTAGCTGATTTACTCTTGAGTGTCACAGATCAATGCAGCGCTTCTGTAATTGACCTGGAGGACCCCAAAGCCGTTTGGGATACACTACGAGCACAGTTCAACACCGTTTCCAATGCAGCCATAGATTCTTACTTGGAAACGTACCAGACTATGAAAATGCGAATTGGTGAAGATGTTATGACCTATATCAATCGTCTCACTACGATGGAAAACAGGCTCACAGCAATTGGGAAGCCGCTTTCAAGGGACGAAAAGCGCCGTGCTTTGCTCAGGGGTCTGTTGCCGGAATTCGCTAATATTGCCGATCTAATTCGAGAAATGGATAAAGATCGCGCTACGGCCATTGGCATGTTGATTAAAAAGGAGGTCTGCCTACAGCAACGGGATTACGGCAAGGAGGGCAACTCAGAATCCGCTCTCAATGTCAAATCTTTCCCGAAAAAAAAGTGCACGCACTGCGGGCGTCCTGGGCATATCAAAGTAGACTGCTTCCACAACCCGGAAAGCACTAAATACAAACCGGATCGTAACCCCCAAAGAAGCACGAAGGGTCGAGTCAACCCGAGACGGAGATGGCATGTCAAGGGTGGCATTAAGGCGCCGCGTGAAGGCGACAACCAGACAGGAAAAGGTTACATAACATTTATATCAAAGTGTCTGACATTAACCCCTGTCTGTTCAAATGTGACTGATTCCAAGAACAGTTGGTACCTTGACTCTGGTGCGACATCTCACATGTCCAACAATCCGAAGCTCTTCATGAAAATATTACCTCCCCCAACTCAGCAATTCGTTTCCGTTGGAAACGGAGATACTACAGAAATCTCTGGGATCGGTACCATCCGTTCTATGGCTTCTTTTGATGCCAAACGTATTCCGGTTGAGATGAAAGATACATTATTTGTACCTCACCTCATGACCAACCTTCTTTCGGTATCTAAATTGCGCCAAGCGGGATTCTGCATACGTTTTGACACAAATGACAAGGGGAAAGGGTGTTGTATTGTCACTCGCAGAGAAGGTGATGAAATAATTTTCAAGGGCACAGAATGTCAGGATGGACTATATCGCATCAACATTTCCGCACCTGATTGGATGCACCGCAAAGCCTTACAGGCAATATCCACGCTTTCAAATCTCGAAAGGCAACAGCTTTGGCATATGCGCCTGGGGCATGTTAGCAGTGGGACTATCCAAAAGTCACTACCACTGCTAGATGGCATCGACATCAAGACTTGCAAGAAAATTGACACTTGTCACTCCTGTTTGAAAGGTAAATCTACCCGAGATTCCCGAAGACCGGTTGATGATCGGACCACTGGTCCTTTAGATCTAGTCCACGCTGATCTAATTGGTCCATTCCAAGTTGTATCTCTGGGAGGATCAAAGTACTGCACTGCCATGTATGATGACGCCAGTGCCCTTTCTTTGGTTCGCTTTACAAAGACTAAGACTGCGTCTTCATCGGCACTACAGGAAATGATTCTGGAAATTGAGAATATCTGTGACAGTTCTATCCAACGCCTCTCTGTACGACGGCTTCGAACCGACAACGCAAAGGAATTTATCTCGAAGAGTATGAAGAAATGGCTTCAAGGCAAAGGCATAATTCAACAAAATTCCTCCCCATACTCTCCGGAAAGTAATGGGAAAGCTGAACGTCTAAATAGGACATTGCTGGACATTGCTCGCACCATGATGCAAGATATGATTCACGTACCTGGGAGGCAGAGATTGTGGGCTGAAGCTATAAGCACAGCTAATTTTATTCGCAATCGACTCTTCTTTTCTGCATGCAATGATCCAACGAAAACCCCATTTGAGGTCATAACTGGAAAACAGCCAAATGTCCAGCTCCTCAGGTGTTTCGGATCGAAGGCGTTCGTACATGTCCCAAAAGCGAAGAGAAAACGAAAATTGGAGACAAGGGCTGAGGTCGGCTACCTTGTAGGGTTTGCAAATGGAAATAGTTACAAAGTTTATCTTCCGCATAAGAACACTGTAATTATTTCCCGTGATGTCAAGTTTGAGGAGCTATGTCTACAGAAAATCACCCCATCGCGTGAATCTGGCAGTGCAAATTTGGACACACAATCCGTATCGTTCCGTCTCTCAGAAGAGGATGCCGTCACTGATCGCTCTCCCGAAGAAGACATATCTTCTTGTGGTTTGGGTGTGAATAATAGGGATATCGACAATGGTAGTTCCAATTGCCGTCCTCTTACATATTACCCTAATAAGTCTAGATCTGGAAGAACGATTCGTCAGCCGGATCGTTATACGGACGCATCTGCTATGATCGCGCTGAACGTGCGAATGGGAAATGAGGACTCGAGTGTTCCCACTTCATACAAAGAAGCAATGTCAAGTCCCGATGGTGCTGCTTGGCGAAGTGCGATGCAAGAGGAAATCTCTAATATACAGGACAATAATACCTGGATACTCGAAGAGCCTCCAAAAGGAATCAAGGCGATTGGAAACCGCTGGGTTTTCGCTAACAGGACTGATGCATCGGGAGACCTCACCCGTGGCCGAGCTAGATTGGTGGCACAAGGATTTTCCCAACGTCTGGGAATGGATTATAATGAGACTTTTGCTTCTGTTGCAAGTTATACGACATTGAGATCATTACTCGCGGTGGTGGCGTCACAGAACTTGGAATATCTACAGGTGGATGTCAAGGCTGCATTTTTGAATGGCGAGCTTGATGAAACTATCTATATGAAACAACCGGAAGGTTTCGTAGATCCCACGAAAAAAACTGGGTTTATCGCTTGGTAAAGGCCCTCTATGGGCTTAAGCAGGCTTCTCGAGCGTGGCGGCTACTGAATAACAAGCTTCTGAATGATTTAGGATTCCGGGCTTCGCAACAAGACCCTTGCCTTTACATTATGGAATTTTCGGACGACAAAATATTTGTCCTAGTCTACGTCGATGATCTGCTAATGGCTGGGGGCTCCAAGCCTGTATTGCTCGATATTGCTTCTCGAATTGCTTCGAGGGTTTATATTCGTGTAGAAGAGGACGTAACTAAGTTTCTTGGTATTGTTATTTCGCGTAATCGAGAATTGGGGCTTATCAAGATCTCGAATCCCACAATGATTGATCAACTGCTGTCTAAATTCGGGCTATCCGACGCCGAGACGTCTTCCGTTCCTATTCACCCGCAAATGGATCTTACTGTACTCCCGCGCCGTGACGAAGGGGATTTCCAGGCTGTTCCGCACGTCCCGTACAACGAGCTTGTTGGCTCAATTTTACATTTATGTAATACAACGAGACCGGATATTGCTTCCGCATGCTCACTACTGTCCAGGCATTTGAAAGACCCGAGGCCATGTCATTGGAATGCAGCAAAATTTGTTTTGCGGTATCTCAAGAAGACAAAAGATCTTGGAATCATATACAGGTCTCATGTACAGGGAAAGCAAAACTACTTGCATGGCTACTCGGATGCAGACTATGCTGGGGATCGTATGGAACGAAAATCGACAAGCGGCTATGTATTCAAATACTGTTTTGCTGTCATCTCGTGGCGAAGTAAGAAACAGACAATCGTAGCACAATCGTCGTGTGAGTCGGAGTATGTTTCTATGAGCTTTGCTGTCAGAGAAGCAATTTGGCTAGGAAGATTGTTTAGGGATGATTTCGGAATTAGTAGTCGCGACTCTAAGGACTCAATCACGTTGTTTGCCGACAATCAAGGGGCAATGAAGATGGCTCATAATGACTCGGTCAATGAGAGATCAAAGCACATCGAGGTGAAGTATCACTTTATTAAGCATCATGTCCAGACTGGCAACGTCAAGTTGCAATACATCTCCACAGACGAGCAGGTAGCTGATATCCTGACGAAACTTCTCGCTGGCCCTAAACACGGCAAGTTTACAGCTGCCATGGGCATGAGTGTCCAGTAGATCTGATGTTGAAGGGGAGTGTTGAGATTCCTCACAACATCAACTTCCACAATATGATTACTCGTCACAGTACACCAAGATTAAGAACCTCTTAATCTGGTTGAGTCAAACTGAGTCAATGTGAGTCACAGGAATTCTTCTACATTTCCTTACTAAAGTTTAGTATAAGTAGCGCCCTTCTCTACCTCAAAGTAAAAGGACTAACTCATCCATCCTACTCCTTACTCCAACAACGGTTCATCTCTTAATAATCACTGTCATAAACATTTGGAAATACTGTACATCCTGGAAACTTCTGTTCCCACCCGCGTTACATTTGTATTCATCGGCTGACGTTTTCCAGCCTGAGCCCAGTGAATCCTGTGGAAGCGCACAGCGAGTGAAATGTGTTTGCGACAGTTGAGCAGATGCCGACAAGCACAACATATACATGAGACTAATACGATGGCCCCGGCAAATATGTTCCAAAGCTTTTCGGAAACTTTATTATGACGCACTTCAACGTTGACATTTCAACAGCTCGAGAAGCGTGTACTGTACCCTGCCCTACTAGGATATTTATATCCGAAATTGCCTCCATTACTTCCCGTGACATTATTGCTCCCTCTTGATGAATCGTAATCCTCATGGGGTTGTCTTTACTCGTCGTCGCCGTCGCGTCTCCTAAATACTGTTGTGGACAGACTGTGATACGGACAGTCTGTCCTTGCGGTCCGTCACCTCTCTTACAAACCTGAAACATGAGACTACCTTTACAGAACACCTCAAGACTCATGCCTTGCAGCACCCGGTGGTACAACAGGTCCTTACCGCAGATCTCCACTACTTTCATCATCCGTCATCAGATCCCCAGACAATAGAGTGAAGTCTGCTTAGGAACCCGACCAACAGCTGACAAATCAGCCGGCAACTTTTTATTCGGCATCACTCAAGGAAGAAGACGGAATCTCTTTGCAGACAGCGATCGAGTCTCCATCTCTATGTGGCACTTGCTCATCTAGAGTCAGGATGGAGGTCCACCGCCATCTTTCGCTTCAGAATCGACAGCCCAACCCATTTAATTTAACTACCACGCGACGTACGAGGGCTAAATATACACACAATAGACTTAGATACAGCTATTGCAACGTGAGCATCTACACTACGCGCCTGGACGCGATCTTTATCAGACAAAGACTCACCCTTTCTATTACTCCGCGCACTGGTGCGAAATACCTTTTATCGCGTTATACCCGTGAAAAAAGACTTCTCCCTTCTCCCCCACTGTTTCAAAAAACACCTATTTTCTCTTCTCTGTCCTGTCTCGGTTAGGCTCTCGCCAATTTTAATTTATCTAAGAGAAGGGGTGGAACAGCCATTCGAGTGTCCGTCAATCCACTATGTTGCTAACCATAACATACGCAATATATAAATATATACGTAGTATTATTTTGTGACGACTTGTGTCTGCTCAGGACGCGGATACGGAAGAACGCAAGTGCCCGCTCCTCCCGCTTTAGGGTCGATATCAAAACTGAAAGGAAAGGGCGCTCTCTGAAGGCTCTGTACATGCATGTCATCATGGAGGATGCGTCTGATTACGCCCGTAGAAAACAGAAGCGTTCTCGAAGGATGCCAGTCGTGTTAATTATACAGATGCGCGGAGCATTCGGGGATTGTCCGTCTCCATCTATGGGGTTTTATTTTCAAAGGAAGGCTTCAGCGGGATATTTTTCTTCCAGTTCATGCTACCAGATATTGAGGGTCGCATTAAACTACACTTTTTCCCTCCTGAAGTAGTTGGTCTCCGTTTTTGTCAACGCCCGGTCGTTTCTTGTAGACTTTTTTTTGGAGATTACTGGGTTTGTGTCCGGGTAAAATTGTTTAATTCGAAGTATATACCAGATATGTAGCCATTAACGGGTGTGTCAATATTCTATCATGGAAAAGTACCACAGAAGTGTGTGTCAGAAATGGTATGCCATCGGTTTCTTGCGGACAGTAATCTGTGAAAGAATGGGAGATTGTCGTCAATGAACGGACTTCGTATCACTCCTCCACGCTATTCATGTGTCACTATAAATACCGAAGGATCCTGCCGTCTGTCAATCTTCCTCGCCATCTTCCACTACAACATTGAACTATCAGATACATCACATATTCGCATATTCATCACAGCTCAAACAAAAATGAACCACAACTACTCTGCCTTCAACAAGTACCAGACTTCCAATACCTCCGATGACGATTGGGATGTCGAACTTGTACAGTCTCAAAATACGAATGAAACCTCAGAGCCCGAACCAACTGAAGTGAATTTTACGCCAGCAGTTGGAGTTCCGGGGCCCCAGAAAACAGCAACTGAGCCTTCTGCGAAACCCTCCGTCAAAGTTCAAAGCAAAAGTCCAGAATTGCCGTCCGCATCCACAAAACCCCTTCTATCTTTCTCCAGTGACCCTTATCAGTGCGCAGAATGTAGCATGAGCTTTATGGATGAGAAGAGATTAACCGTACACAAGAAAAAAGTGCACTCATTTGGAAAGAAACAGAAGTGCGACTTTTGCAGTTCCGAATTTCTAAATGATTCCCAGAAAAGTCAGCACGTTCTCTCTGTTCATGGAAGCAGCCAGTTTAAGTGTGATCACTGCCCTCTCACGTTTGAGAGAGAGGCCACAAAGAAGTTTCACACCCGGCTCGCTCATAGGAGACAAGGGACAGAGGGAGTGACCATGGACAACGACCAGGGGCACTCAGTTGGGAAGATGTATGCTTGCGAGATGTGCAGTTCAAAATTTCAAAACGATTCCGAAAGGAGTGAGCATATTCTCTCTAATCATGGCAAGGATCCATTCAAGTGTGATCACTGCCCTCTTACGTTTGCGAGGTCGACGAAAAAGGCATTTCACACCCGCCTTGCTCACGAGACACTAATAAGTGAATCACAAACAAGTGAATCACAAACAAGTGAGAGATTAACTGCAGGCAAAGACAAATGGGACTCAGTTCGGAGGAAGTATATATGTGACTTCTGCAATACAGATTTCCAAGATGATTCCGAAAGGGGTCAGCACGTTCTCTCTGTTCATGGAGGCAAACCCTTCCAGTGTGAGCACTGCTCTCTTACGTTTACGAAAGAGGCGACAAAGAAATTTCATATGCGAGTCGCTCATGAGAGACAGGTACCTGTGAAACATGAATGCAGGACATGCAAAGCATCCTTCTCGAACAAAACCAGCCTGACATACCACATCAGCTCTGCTCATGATATAGATAATATGTTCCAATGCACCAAGTGTCCGAAGAGATTTACTCGCCCACTTCAGAGAGACAGGCATGAGAGGAACGCACATGGAAAGGTTTGGTAACGGGAATAAGAGGGTAGGCGAATGGTCGTTTTTAAATTGTTGTTGTAGTCGATAGTATAAACAATGCGTTTGTAGTACTGTGAGTCGCGGGAGTTTCCGGGCATTTGCAGAGAGGCAGAGGGCGGAGATACCTTATAACGACGTCTTTCTACGCTCTTCAAGATCCGTAGCAGCAACGACCTGGTCCTTGCGTTCCGAGGGCCTCATCTGTTTTTTCCGTCAGCGCGCAATTCGGGACAAAGGGAGAGTACGAAAACAGGAAGATATTGTTGGTGACACTAAGCGAGCCGGAGGACGCGCGTATCCACTTCGCCTTCTCTACACATGACTTTCAATGTATCTTGATGCTACGGGAGCCCGCCCCCCCCTCCCATGTTATAGGGACACAGCCGCCTTGCAGATCCATCCCCTCACTTGGAGCACATGGTGTGGGGAGTTCACTTACTTATCCGATCGTCTAAGCCTGGCGAGATAGGAAGGCCCTGACGTCTTTTAAGTCTCCGCGATCTGAAGCATGCAGAAACACCCGAGCGCTTCTTTACCCGTTAGTTGAAGATACAAAATATGTAAAGCAGCATGATGATAAATCGAGACAATAGTGGTCTCACCAAAGCCGTGCTTGGCAAAGCAATAATCCATTCCTGATCTGGACTGCGACATTCTAAGAGCAACAATTTTCCTGCCTTAGTTGTCCGCCCAGTCCTTAGTACGGCGTACATTGGAATACTTCGTCACGCAGTCCGGAACCATAGATTTTATTTTCCAACGACAAGTCGCAGTAAACGATAGATGCCCTTACGTACGAATGCAACTCATCCTGCCTTCATCAACATACGAGGACTAAAACGGCCGAACTAATGCTCCTTATCAGAGTCGACAGAACCTAAAGCGGCAAGGATCACCGTAAGGATCTCCCTTAATATTTCGGCAGTAAGGGAAGCATACTAAAGTTTGCGCCGAACACCTTTCCTGGAAGCATGCGACGGGCAAACACCAAAGTGCGCACTCTTTGCAAAATGATATGATTCCATGAGATTACTTTACGTGCCGGGGACGTCGTCGCCGCTTTGAGAGACAATGTAGATTCGTATCCAAGCATTACATTCATGTAGAAGCTCTGTCCATTTGTGCTGCCACACCTGGTGGTGAGCAGGGCGAAAGAAAAAGTTGGCTTTGGGGGAAAAGGTGATGCTTCGATAGCGGAAACCCTTCGAGGTTTATTGTCGGATCTACTTAAATGCTGGTTTGCAGAAGAAAGGAGGACTGACTACTTTACTGCGCGGAACCTCCCCAAAGGAAGACGCTGTGCCGAACTATTGGAACATGCGTAGAAGGATATTTGGCTGCTGAAACGATAAACCAAGTAAAGCGGGCGGCGGCATGGCCATATTTTGCCAAATTGGCTGAGCCTGCGTGGAAGACAATTTGGCTGAAACGATAACCAAGTCCAGCAGACGTTGGCGTTGTTACACACTATTGCGAAACCATTTCCGGACGGTTGGCATTAAAAACTAGAGATCTTGTCTCGGCTACTTCTTACTTCAATCACGTACGGTTATGAACAGAGTCTATAACTTTGTCGTAGTGACACTGAATTGGTGAAGGACATTTCAGTATTGTAATAGAAAAACAAGCAGTGTTCATGACATTCTTCCAGATCTTCAGTGCGAAGGTAGATATCTTTCTCCATGCATAGAGTCGTTCTACCAGAAAAGTCCCAATAATAATCTCTGACCCACCCCAACGACTTGCAAATCAATCACAATGACACAAGACTTGCCAGAATGCGATTTGGAGAAGTTTCAATGTTCGCGAAACTATTGATGGCTTTCTAACCACTACATCCAACTCTGTGCCATGAAATGCTTATCGCTTTCTAGCATTTCTACTTGAAATAAGCAGTTGGATGGCGCTACTACCACACCAGACAGTGTTTTATTCTATTGCAGAGATGATGTCTCTTATGATGGCTTGTTCTGTAATTTATCCGTTACAACAAGATGTCCCTGTCGATGCAGGGGTCTAGAGTTCCGGCGAGAGAGTTATCAGAGTGCGTGGTAGAATTCATTTATAATAATGTTATGGGGGAGAAGAAGAGAGCAGCACATTGTGTACGGCCCCTCTAGAAATAATGGAATCGTAAGACCACTCTACACCGAAAATACAACATTTTATTCTTCCGATTACTGGACCACATGTAAGCTAAAGTTCTGTAGGCCCATGTCACGAAATTTCTGCTGCTTTTCGAAAGCCCTCGTTTCTGCAATCCTCGGAGAGTACGATATTGATCGCAGCATCAAGACGTCATGGTTGCAACAATTCACCCGCCCAAATTCAGGATTTAGCAGGGTCCATCTAGACATGTCAGACCGCACAGGACAGTCTGTCCTTCAGGATAGACTTATAACTAGCGAGCGACGACGAGTAAACGAGGAGAGCATCGGTCTTCTGTTCACACAGA